>NW_026775161.1:620951-828451 GCF_963082965.1 Carassius carassius | reverse complement strand
CTAACCCTAACCCTAACTCTAACCCTAACTCTAACCCTAATCTAACCCTAACCCTAACCCTAACCCTAACCCTAACTCTAAACCTAACCCTAACCCTAACCCTAACCCTAACCCTAACCTAACCCTAACCCTAACCCTAACCCTAACCCTAACCTAACCCTAACTCTAACTCTAACTCTAACCCTAACCCTAACCCTAACGATGTCACATAACGTGTGAACCTGTTAAAATCATATACACGTGAAAAGGGAATGTTGTATATGTATGTATCTAAATGTATATTTAAATATATAGATATATAATTTTTCCAATAAGACTTTTTTACATACCATAAATATATTGTGACAAGAGACAAATATCTGTTTTTTTTATTTCTATAAAACTTTGATTCATAACATGAAAATCTTTTTTTTTAAGACAGTAGTATGACAATTTAATTCTAACAAGAATGAAGACAAAACACAAAGTCATTTCTGAAATAGAGCACTTATCGTATTGCAAATAAATGAACGATTCGCACCATACATGATGCCCCAAAAACACTAAGTCCCACCCATACATTCGAAAATCAAGTAAGTGATCAACTCCATATCTCGGCACCTGGTGGCGCTAGACCGACGAAACCAAGTGCAATCGACTGGGGAGGGGCCAAGGAGTATGATAAACCACGTTTCAGCTCTCTAGCAGATACGGATCACAAGATATGGGGGGTCGATCAATTCAAAGGTGATCAATCTTCGCATTTATCCCTATAACCTAACCCTAACCCTAACTCTAACTCTAACCCTAACCCTAACCTAACCTAACTCTAACCCTAACCCTAACCTAACCCTAACCCTAACCCTAACCTAACCCTAACTCTAACCTAACCTAACCCTAACCCTAACTCTAACCCTAACTCTAACCCTAATCTAACCCTAACCCTAACCCTAACCCTAACCCTAACTCTAAACCTAACCCTAACCCTAACCCTAACCCTAACCCTAACCTAACCCTAACCCTAACCCTAACCCTAACCCTAACCTAACCCTAACTCTAACTCTAACTCTAACCCTAACCCTAACCCTAACGATGTCACATAACGTGTGAACCTGTTAAAATCATATACACGTGAAAAGGGAATGTTGTATATGTATGTATCTAAATGTATATTTAAATATATAGATATATAATTTTTCCAATAAGACTTTTTTACATACCATAAATATATTGTGACAAGAGACAAATATCTGTTTTTTTTATTTCTATAAAACTTTGATTCATAACATGAAAATCTTTTTTTTTAAGACAGTAGTATGACAATTTAATTCTAACAAGAATGAAGACAAAACACAAAGTCATTTCTGAAATAGAGCACTTATCGTATTGCAAATAAATGAACGATTCGCACCATACATGATGCCCCAAAAACACTAAGTCCCACCCATACATTCGAAAATCAAGTAAGTGATCAACTCCATATCTCGGCACCTGGTGGCGCTAGACCGACGAAACCAAGTGCAATCGACTGGGGAGGGGCCAAGGAGTATGATAAACCACGTTTCAGCTCTCTAGCAGATACGGATCACAAGATATGGGGGGTCGATCAATTCAAAGGTGATCAATCTTCGCATTTATCCCTATAACCTAACCCTAACCCTAACCCTAACCCTAACCTAACCCTAACTCTAACCTAACCTAACCCTAACTCTAACCCTAACCTAACCTAACCCTAACCCTAACTCTAACCCTAACTCTAACCCTAACCCTAACTCTAACCCTAACCTAACCCTAACCTAACTCTAACCTAACTCTAACTCTAACTCTAACCTAACCCTAACTCTAACTCTAACCCTAACCCTAACTCTAACCCTAACTCTAACCCTAACTCTAACTCTAACCCTAACCCTAACCTAACCCTAACCCTAACCCTAACCCTAACCCTAACCTAACCCTAACTCTAACTCTAACTCTAACCCTAACCCTAACCCTAACGATGTCACATAACGTGTGAACCTGTTAAAATCATATACACGTGAAAAGGGAATGTTGTATATGTATGTATCTAAATGTATATTTAAATATATAGATATATAATTTTTCCAATAAGACTTTTTTACATACCATAAATATATTGTGACAAGAGACAAATATCTGTTTTTTTTATTTCTATAAAACTTTGATTCATAACATGAAAATCTTTTTTTTTAAGACAGTAGTATGACAATTTAATTCTAACAAGAATGAAGACAAAACACAAAGTCATTTCTGAAATAGAGCACTTATCGTATTGCAAATAAATGAACGATTCGCACCATACATGATGCCCCAAAAACACTAAGTCCCACCCATACATTCGAAAATCAAGTAAGTGATCAACTCCATATCTCGGCACCTGGTGGCGCTAGACCGACGAAACCAAGTGCAATCGACTGGGGAGGGGCCAAGGAGTATGATAAACCACGTTTCAGCTCTCTAGCAGATACGGATCACAAGATATGGGGGGTCGATCAATTCAAAGGTGATCAATCTTCGCATTTATCCCTATAACCTAACCTAACCCTAACCCTAACTCTAACCTAACCTAACCCTAACCCTAACCCTAACCTAACCCTAACCCTAACTCTAACTCTAACCCTAACCTAACCTAACCCTAACTCTAACTCTAACCCTAACCCTAACCCTAACCCTAACCTAACCTAACCCTAACCCTAACCTAACCTAACCAAACCACTCCAAAAACACTTGGGGACCCCCGAAAACCACTGGAAACCACTCACTAAGTCCAACCATTGACTAAGTCCAAAATTCCCTAAAAACACTAAGTCCAACCATATGACTAAGTCCAAAATTCCCAAAAAAGACTAAGTCCAACCATATGACTAAGTCCAAAATTCCCAAAAAACACTAAGTCCAACCCACCCAAAAACACTAAGTCCCACCCATACATTCGAAAATCAAGTAAGTGATCAACTCCATATCTCGGCACCTGGTGGCGCTAGACCGACGAAACCAAGTGCAATCGACTGGGGAGGGCCCAAGGAGTATAATAAACCACGTTTCAGCTCTCTAGCAGATACGGATCACAAGATATGGGGGGTCGATCAATTCAAAGGTGATCAATCTTCGCATTTATCCCTATAACCTAACCTAACCCTAACCTAACTCTAACCTAACCTAACCCTAACTAACCTAACCTAACCCTAACTAACCCTAACCTAACCCTAACCTAACCTAACCTAACCCTAACCATCCATTCCTCTAACCCTAACCCTAACCCTAACCCTAACTCTAACTCTGGCCCTAAACCTACCCGTCAGTAACCCCTGTGGCTATACCCACCCTGGCCCTAAACCTACCCGTCAGTAACCCCTGTGGCTATACCCGCCCTGTCCCTAAACTTACCCAACAGTAACCACGGTGACATCACGGCCCTTAACCTAACCACTCTAACCCTGGACTACTCGGGGGGTGCGTGTCTGTGAGCTTGGCCTGGCTTGGATCGGCGTTTAGTGGTCAGTGGACGAATGGACCGAGCACAACCAGGTTCAGACCTTAGGTTTGAACCTTGGACGTTTCATTCCCCTAACAGAGACCATCGATGAAGTAAGAGAAATTTTAGAAGAAATGTGCTCGAAGAAAATCATTAATGGGGCTCAGAAGGAATATTTAATAGGTGACGGCCCACCTAGGCCTAGAAGATTTTATTTATTACCTAAAATACATAAGGCACCCAAGGGCTGGAGTATCCCCTTTCAGATACCTCCAGGAAGACCTATCGTCTCGGATTGTAACAGTGAAACTTACTATGTTGCTGAGTATCTAGAGCACTTTCTCAACCCTCTTTCTATCAGACACCCCAGTTATCTAAAAGACACATATGATTTTATTTCCAAAATTGGCAGATTAAAAATTCCTCCAAGCGCCATTCTCTTTACAATTGATATCGATAGTTTATATACTAACATTGAGACAGAAGTTGGCCTTGAGGCAGTCAAAAAGTTCATGAAAAAATTTCCTGATTCTAAAAGACCTGATGATTACATTTTAAAACTGCTTGAGATTAACTTAACTAAAAACGATTTCGAATTCGACTCCAAATTTTATCTTCAAATAAAAGGCACTGCAATGGGCAAAAAGTTTGCCCCCTCGTACGCCAATATATTTATGGCGGACTGGGAAGAGTCTGCTTTAGCCTCAGCAGAGAAAAAACCATTTGCCTATTATAGGTTTCTGGACGACATCTGGGGTGTCTGGACTCACTCGATGGCTGATTTTGTCACTTTTACTGAACATCTGAATACACACCAAACCTCAATAAAGATCAAATTCACAGTTAATGATTCTGAGGTCAATTTCCTGGACGTCGTGTCCTATAAGGGCCCCAACTTCCTCTCCACAGGAAAGCTGGATTTTAGAGTATATTTTAAAGAGACGGATACACACTCACTCTTACATAAACACAGTTTCCACCCTAAACACACTTTCAGGGGGATTGTGAAGTCACAATTACTCAGATTTAAACGCATTTGCACAGAACAGACATTTTTCTTTACAGCAACAAACACTCTTTTCAAGGCCTTGAGACAACGCGGATACTCACGCTCTTTCTTGAGAAATATACTTAAATCTTTTGACACACCTAAATCTCTGCCTGCCCCGGACACGACAAACAGGAATAAAATTATACCTTTGGTGACACATTACTCGTGCTTCAGTACACAGCTCAACCAGGCCATTAAATCTAATTTTACTCGGTTCTTGACTTCCACAAATTTTCTACAACACCATAAACCTATCGCGGCCTATAGGAGGAACAAAAATATCTTAGATGTTTTAGTACAGAGCAAACTCCCGACTCCTTCGCCTAAAGGCCGGATAGGCAAGTGCAAATATTTCATCCCATCGAGATGGGTCAAGAACAGATTTAATGGCCAGGTTTTCAAGTTGTCTCGTTCTCTGTCACATGAGAGTGTAAATTGTATTTATCTCATATACTGTCTCAAATGTCGAAAGCAGTATGTCGGCCAGACCAAGAATGAACTGAGAGTGAGAGCATACCAACACGCACACAATATAGTACACAAAATAGAAAAACGCAGGCTCCTGGTTAAACATTTTTTGGCTCATGGCCTCGACTCCCTCCGAATCACAGGGCTCCAAACCAATCCACTATGGTCTCTGAAAGAACGCCTGAGAGCCGAGAGTAGATGGATTAAACGTTTGGATACCCTGCACCCGAGGGGACTGAATGAGACATAATTCTGAGATTTCTTTCTTCTATCTTTCTACTCTTTATTTTGCTACCCTTTTGACTCTCTTTTTTAGACTTGCACACCTCTTTTCTATGGTCAAACACACCACAACCCTAAACTTAACCGTTAGTAACCCCTATGGCTATACCCACCCTCGCCCTAAACCTACCCGTCAGTAACCCCTGTGGCTATACCCACCCTGGCCCTAAACCTACCCGTCAGTAACCCCTGTGGCTATACCCGCCCTGTCCCTAAACTTACCCAACAGTAACCACGGTGACATCACGGCCCTTAACCTAACCACTCTAACCCTGGACTACTCGGGGGGTGCGTGTCTGTGAGCTTGGCCTGGCTTGGATCGGCGTTTAGTGGTCAGTGGACGAATGGACCGAGCACAACCAGGTTCAGACCTTAGGTTTGAACCTTGGACGTTTCATTCCTCTAACCCTAACCCTAACCCTAACCCTAACCCTAACTCTAACTCTGGCCCTAAACCTACCCGTCAGTAACCCCTGTGGCTATACCCACCCTGGCCCTAAACCTACCCGTCAGTAACCCCTGTGGCTATACCCGCCCTGTCCCTAAACTTACCCAACAGTAACCACGGTGACATCACGGCCCTTAACCTAACCACTCTAACCCTGGACTACTCGGGGGGTGCGTGTCTGTGAGCTTGGCCTGGCTTGGATCGGCGTTTAGTGGTCAGTGGACGAATGGACCGAGCACAACCAGGTTCAGACCTTAGGTTTGAACCTTGGACGTTTCATTCCCCTAACTCTAACCCTAACCCTAACCCTAACCCTCTTACCTAACCTAACCTAACCTAACCCTAAGTCGTAACCATCAGAATTTAAACAAAAAAATATTTAAATATTTCAGTTTGTGTGCAATGAATCTAGAATATAAGAAAGTTTGCTATTTTGAATTAAGTTACAAGACCTTTTCTATGATACTCAAATTTTTTGAGATGCAATTGTACTTTTGTCTATGACTGAGCTGGTGATTTTTCTGGACTGAATTTTTTTTGCTGGTGAGCAGCTTGGTCCCCCCCAGTTAAAAAATCCCATCATTAGGAACTGTCATTCAGAAGCATTGCTTTTCATCACTGCTATGCTGATGACACCCAACTCTACTTCTCATTCCAACCAGATGACCCAACGGTAGCTGCTCACATTTCAGCCTGTCTGAGTGACATTTCTAGCTGGATGAATGACCATCCCCTTCAGCTCAACCTTACTAAGACAGAACTCCTGGTGGCTCCAGCAAACGCATCATTTCATCACAACTTCTATATACGCCTGGGTTTGTCAACCATAACTCCTTCCAGGACAGCCAGAAACCTAGGAGTTGTGATGGATCATCAGTTAAGCTTCACAGACCACACTGCTACAACGGCCCGGTCCTGCAGATTTGCCTCATACAACATTATGAAGATTAGACCATTCCTATCAGAGCAAGCCACCCAACTTCTTGTACAAGCTCTTGTTCTCTCCAGACTGGACTATTGTAATTTTAGTGAAGTGACATTCAGCCAAGTATGGTGACCCATACTCAGAATTTGTGCTCTGCGTTTAACCCATCCGAAGTGCACACACACAGAGCAGTGAACACACACACACACACTGTGAGCACACACCCGGAGCAGTGGGCAGCCTTTTATGCTGCGGCGCCCGGGGAGCAGTTGGGGGTTCGATGCCTTGCTCAAGGGCACCTAAGTCGTGGTATTGAAGGTGGAGAGAGAACTGTACATGCACTCCCCCCACCCACAATTCCTGCCGGCCCGGGACTAGAACCCACAACCTTTCGATTGGGAGTCCGACTCTCTAACCATTAGGCCACAACTTCCCTGGTGGGGAAGTGTGCCTAATGCTCTCCTGGTGGGCCTTCCTGCATGTACTATCAAGCCTCTGCAATTTATTCAGAATGCAGCAGCGAGAGTTGTCTTCAATGAGCCAAAATAAGCTCATGTTACTCCTCTCCTCATCAGGTTGAAAGATTGTTTGTTTTTATTTAAGTTTAGTTGAATGTATTTGCAATCAACTGCCAGCTGTACTTTGTTTAAAAAAGTGTGAACAAAATGGCCCATATAATCAGCCTCTTAAGCCCCTTTCACACTGCATGTCAGACCCGGCATATTGCCGGAACAGTGCCGGGTCGCCTTCTGTGTGAAAGCAAACACGTCCCGGGATTGATTCCGGCACTCAGAGGAGCACCAGGACAAGACCACAGGAAACAGATGATTCTTCTGCACAATCTGACTTTGCTGCAGCCTGGAATTGAACTACTGGTTTCGTCTGGTCAGAGGAGAACTGGCCCCCCAACTGAGCCTGGTTTCTCCCAAGGTTTTTTTTCTCCATTCTGTCACCGATGGAGTTTCCGTTCCTTGCCGCTGTGCCTCTGGCTTGCTTAGTTGGGGACACTTCATCTACAGCGATATCGTTGACTTGATTGCAAATAAATGCACAGACACTAATTTACTGAACAGAGATGACATAACTGAATCCAATGATGAACTGCCTTTAACTATCATTTTGCATTATTGACACACTGCTTTCCTAATGAATGTTGTTCAGTTGCTTTGATGCAATGTATTTTGTTTAAAGCGCTATATAAATAAAGGTGACTTTGACTTTGACTTTGACACTGAACCTGGGTCGGGGACCTAGTAACATTGCCGGGTTCAACCCGGGACGAGCGCTGTGTGAACAAAAGCCAGATCTAATGCCGTGTCGAAGTGATGACGCACGTTATCATGCGACACTTTTACCGGCTGTTTTGAAGGAAGATCAACGTTCGCGACAAAAAAATATGTGCAAACTGTAATGAAGCAGAGATCAGTTAGTTCCTCACTTTCCGCGCTGATGCCGAGATCATTTGCTTGCTTCAGTGAAAGTATAACGTGCCTAACTTTTCGACTCGTACATTTCACGTTCAACCCTGATGTCATGTGTCGTTATGGGATCTTTAAGGGTTGTGTGTGAAAGCACGCGCATATCCCGGGTAATCACTGGCAGTGTGAAAGTGCAAAATCTAGCGACCCGAAAACAATTGCCGGAACGCTTTACCCGTGTATTTGCCGAAATGGCAGTGTGAAAGGGTCTTTAGTCAACATCAGATCAAGGTAGATAGGATTAGGATTATCATCAGATAGGATTATCAAGTCATCAAAAGGTTACACTATCATTACCTTTCTGTGGGGTGTTATTGAATCATTTGTAGCACATTTGTTAACAGGTATAAAGGTCTGGTCTCACAGCCAGAACCTTGGGTTAAGAATGTTTGAAGGATGACATGCTAACATCACTGCTGAGGAACAGCTACACTGCTACCTTCAATAAATTATTCTCCCCACAAGAACTTTGGCCGAGCTTACTTATGTATTAGAGAAATCTAGTACATTGGCAAGCCACCCAAACTACTGCTCAGCCAAATACAGCCAAATCTAAAAATCTGGTGAGATCCAGGCAGGAGAGACTGACAAGAAGATAACTCACCATCTCCAAGAGTTTTGGAGATTCTATAGTTTTCGTGTTGAAAATCAACAGACTGTGTCTGTGGACATAAGTTATTTGAATCAACTTGATGCTGTCTCAAAGATTCTAATTTGGCAAGTCAAGTCAAGTCAAGTCACCTTTATTTATATTGCGCTTTAAACAAAATACATTGCGTCAAAGCAACTGAACAACATTCATTAGGAAAACAGTGTGTCAATAATGCAAAATGATAGTTAAAGGCAGTTCATCATTGAATTCAGTGATGTCATCTCTGTTTAGTTTAAATAGTGTCTGTGCATTTATTTGCAATCAAGTCAACAATATCGCTGTAGATGAAGTGACCCCAACTAAGCAAGCCAGAGGCGACAACGGCAAGGAACGGAAACTCCATCGGTGACAGAATGGAGAAAAAAACCTTGGGAGAAACCAGGCTCAGTTGGGGGGCCAGTTCTCCTCTGACCAGACGAAACCAGTAGTTCAATTCCAGGCTCTAGCAAAGTCAGATTGTGCAGAAGAATCATCTGTTTCCTGTGGTCTTGTCCAGGTGGTCCTCTGAGACAAGGTCTTTACAGGGGATCTGTATCTGGGGCTCTAGTTGTCCTGGTATCCACTGTCTTTCAGGGCTGTAGAGGTCCTTTCTAGGTGCTGATCCACCATCTGGTCTGGATACGTACTGGATCCGGGTGACTGCAGTGACCCTCAGATCTGGATACAGACTGGATCTGGTGGCTACGGTGACCTCGGAATAAGAGAGAAACAGACTAATATTAGCGTAGATGCCATTCTTCTGATGATGTAGCAAGTACATCGGGTGTTATGGGAAGTGTTCCCGGTTCTGGTTTACCTATTTAATGCAGCCTAAAAATCCTTTAATGGATTGGATATTAAAAGCATAGTAGTATGTTATGTGTAAACCAGGTTAAAGAGATGGGTCTTTAATCTAGACTTAAACTGCAAGAGTGTGTCTGCCTCCCGAACAATGTTAGGTAGGTTATTCCAGAGTTTAGGCGCCAAATAGGAAAAGGATCTGCTGCCCGCAGTTGATTTTGATATTCTAGGTATTATCAAATTGCCTGAGTTTTGAGAATGTAGTGGACGTAGAGGATTATAATGTAAAAGGAGCTCATTCAAATACTGAGGTGCTAAACCATTCAGGGCTTTATAAGTAATAAGCAATATTTTCAAATCTATATGATGTTTGATAGGGAGCCAATATGGTCATAATTCCTGGTTCTAGTAAGAACTCTTGCTGCTGCATTTTGGACTAGCTGTAGTTTGTTTACTAAGCGTGCAGAACAACCACCCAATATAGCATTACAATAATTTAACCTTGAGGTCATGAAATGCATGGATTAACATTTCTGCATTTGACATTGAGAGCATAGGCTGTAATTTAGATATTTTTTTGAGATGGAAAAATGCTATTTAACAAATGTTAGAAACGTGGCTTTCTAAGGAAAGATTGCAAGTGAAATGATCAGCATCTCTAAAAGAACTTAAAGAACACTTTTTCATAAGTAAGCAGATCATTTGTATGTAGTGTAACCATAATGTAGTGTAGACCTGTTTATGAAATGTTTGGCTTAGTCCTTTCTCTTGGGTCTGTAAGAACCTTTTAAATTATTTAGTTAATTCTCCTGAAACTGTAGGAGCTAAAGAAAACGGTTTATAGCTTGGTCCTGTTTTCTTGAGTCTGTAAGAATCATTTAAGAGGTTTAGTCCGTTCTCATGAGACTGTAGGAGCCATATATGTGTAATTATAGGCTTAGTCCTGTTCTTTGGAGTCTGTAGGAATTGTTTAAGAAACAATTTAGACCGTTCCTAAAGAGATTGTAGAAGCCATAGATAGAACTGGGACTGATTTTGCTGCAAGAATTGGGAATTATTGATTGGGACGATCCACAGGAAGAAAAAAAATTAATGAAAGATAGGGGGAAGATAGTATTTTTGAATTTTGGCGCTCTCTCTTGACAGCTCGTGATGCGCTCTAATGCACCTGTCAGCTGATGGAGGCGGAACTTATAGCGATCGCCTTTTTCTTTGTTTCTTTTATTTTTCAACAGTTTTTATATATGTGAGAGAGTGTTATTTGTTGAATGTGAATGTATCTGCATGATTACCATCTGTCTGAGTGCAAATCAGCCCAAATCAGCTCGCTATTACTGTATGATCACGGCTATCAAATTGAACGTGTCTATATGAATAGAGAGAGTGGATTATTAACTTTATGCCTCATTTGTGTTATTATCATCTGTATAAGTGGCCATTAGCACATTAGCACTTATTTGCATTGTAATTCATTGTAAATGCTGCATTTCTAGCAATCTCAGGATTTTCTGTAACCAGAATACAAAGTTAAATCTTTTTTATTTTTATTATTATTATTATTATTATTATTATTCTTACTCAAATTATTCTTATTGTATTTTTCTAGTGCTCAAATAAATCACTTATATGATGTCTAAGTTTCTGTCTAGTGTTTTATAGTTGAAAAAAAACTATGCAGTAGTATGGTTAATGACTAAATAGTTTGTAGAAGCCTTCAATACAGTTGGTAAATATATTTTTTATATATTTGGGCGGTGGGGGTGTAGACATAGTCTCATAAAAATATTTGCATGGGTCTAATTTTTTTATGACATCTTATTCAGATTTGAAATAGAAACTCATGAGACATGTGACTTTGAACCCATTACTTTTCTAGATATTAATAATATATACTAATATTTTTGAGCATTATCAAATCTGGTTGATAAAAGTAAAGCTCAAAGGGTCTTCTTTCCAAAGAAACCAAAATTATGCTTGTAAAACACTGAAGTAGTAAACTGTTACAATTTAAAGTTAGGTAGAGCACTTTCAGCTGTGAGTCCCATAATGGGGGGTCAGGTTAGCAGGTTAAGATTGTTTGAAGGATGACATGCTATCATCACTGCTGAGGAACTGCTACACTGCTACCTTCAATAAATTCTTCTCCCCACAAGAATTTTGGTCAAGCTTACTTATTTATATATTAGAGAAATCTAGTACATTGGAGAGCCACCCAAACTACTGCTCAGCCAAATACAGCAAGATCTATCAAGGTTACACTGGCTACCAGTAGCCACTTGCATCAAATTCAAGGTACCGATGCTTGCCTACAAGACGACCACTGGAACGGGCACAAACATACCTAAACTCACAGGTTAAATCTTATGTACCCTCCAGAAGTTTGCGCTCTGCAAATGAATGAAGCCTTGTAGTGCCATCCCAAAGAAGTTCTAAATCACTTTCACTGACCTTTTCCTGGACTGTGCCCAGCTGGTGGAATGACCTCCCAGTCTCAATTCGTACTTTACTCATTTTCAAGAAACATCTAAAGACTCATCTTTTTCGCCAGCACTTAACCAACTAATACTAGCACTTTTCCTTCTTTTCTTGTCTTTCATATAAAAAGAACACACCCTGGCTATGCGTTCTGTACTAGACTAACTGTGACTTGTCATGGCACTTGTATACTGTTGTTGTTCTCTTGTCGACCTGACTGCTTCTATTGTTCTCATTTGTAAGTAGCTTTGGATAAAACCATCTGCTAAATTATTAAATGTGAATGTATTGTCTCTTTTTTTTTGGAGTTAGGAGGGAGGTCTGGTAGATGTGTGATGCCCTGCATTATTCTTTCCTGCCACCTCAAATTAGCTAGATTGAAGGAAATGTTGAATACAACCTCTCAGTAGTGTACCTAAGGATTATTTGTGAGTGTTTGAGTATGATTGTTTCGACCTTTAAACACTATACACCCTCACGCTGAGGCCGGCTCGCTGGGATGATCAACCTCAAGTGTGTGTCTTGTAAACAAATGCTAATTGAGCTTGACCAGATCCACAATTGCATGGTTGGGCTCTAGGTTAAGTTTTAAAATAAATTTGAGTTTTCAACTTACACCACACATTAGTAAAGAGGTTAATTAGATTCTATTGATAAGAATTGATTTGGAGTGCATGTTAGAGCTATAAAAAATTGCCGTACAATAAACCAAACAGGCCTGAAGTATTAAAAACTTGGCATAGAATGCTCATAAAAGGTCAAAGGTCAAGACTGGAGGATGCAGCCTGTTTGCACTCTTGTACATTCCTGGGTATCTTAATATTTAAGACTACAGTGTACTTTCATGCACATTTTTATATTCTATATTTAACTCTACAGTATACATCTTTTTTATATTTTATTCTTATATTTTTATTGTCTACTTTTATTTCATTTTTCCATAGCTATATATATATATATATATATATATATATATATATATATTTTTTTTTTTTTTTTTTCATCTGTGTTGTATTCTTTAATAATTGCACTGACCATGGAGCAGACCTGACTCACATTTCACTGCTGGTTACATATGCTCTATATAATTGTTTATGTGTCAATGTCAATGTCAATGTCACTTTTATTTATATAGCGCTTTAAACAAAATACATTGCGTCAAAGCAACTGAACAACATTCATTAGGAAAACAGTGTCAATAATGCAAAAATGATAGTTAAAGGCAGTTCATCATTGGATTCAGTTATGTCATCTCTGTTCAGTTAAATAGTGTCTGTGCATTTATTTGCAATCAAGTCAACGATATCGCTGTAGATGAAGTGTCCCCAACTAAGCAAGCCAGAGGCGACAGCGGCAAGGAACCGAAACTCCATCGGTGACAGAATGGAGAAAAAAACCTTGGGAGAAACCAGGCTCAGTTGGGGGGCCAGTTCTCCTCTGACCAGACGAAACCAGTAGTTCAATTCCAGGCTGCAGCAAAGTCAGATTGTGCAGAAGAATCATCTGTTTCCTGTGGTCTTGTCCTGGTGCTCCTCTGAGACAAGGTCTTTACAGGGGATCTGTATCTGGGGCTCTAGTTGTCCTGGTCTCCGCTGTCTTTCAGGGATGTAGAGGTCCTTTCTAGGTGCTGATCCACCATCTGGTCTGGATACGTACTGGATCCGGGTGACTGCAGTGACCCTCTGATCTGGACACAGACTGGATCTGGTGGCCACGGTGACCTCGGAACGAGAGAGAAACAGACAAATATTAGCGTAGATGCCATTCTTCTAATGATGTAGCAAGTACATAGGTTGTTATGGGAAGTGTTTCCGGTTCCGGTTTACCTAATTAATGCAGCCTAAAAATCCTTTAACGGATTTGGATAATAAAAGCATATTAGTATGTTATGTGTATGCCAGGTTAAAGAGATGGGTCTTTAATCTAGATTTAAACTGCAAGAGTGTGTCTGCCTCCCGAACAATGTTAGGTAGGTTATTCCAGAGTTTGGGCGCCAAATAGGAAAAGGATCTGCCGCCTGCAGTGGATTTTGATATTCTAGGTATTATCAAATTGCCTGAGTTTTGAGAACGTAGCGGACGTAGAGGATTATAATGTAAAAGGAGCTCATTCAAATACTGAGGTGCTAAACCATTCAGGGCTTTATAAGTAATAAGCAATATTTTAAAATCTATGCGATGCTTGATAGGGAGCCAGTGCAGTGTTGACAGGACCGGGCTAATATGGTCATACTTCCTGGTTCTAGTAAGAACTCTTGCTGCTGCATTTTGGACTAGCTGTAGTTTGTTTACTAAGCGTGCAGAACAACCACCCAATAAAGCATTACAATAATCTAACCTTGAGGTCATAAATGCATGGATTAACATTTCTGCATTTGACATTGAGAGCATAGGCCGTAATTTAGATATATTTTTGAGATGGAAAAATGCAGTTTTACAAATGCTAGAAACGTGGCTTTCTAAGGAAAGATTGCGATCAAGTAGCACACCTAGGTTCCTAACTGATGACGAAGAATTGACAGAGCAACCATCAAGTCTTAGACAGTGTTCTAGGTTATTACAAGCAGAGTTTTTAGGTCCTATAATCAACACCTCTGTTTTTTCAGAATTTAGCAGTAAGAAATTACTCGTCATCCAGTTTTTTATATCGACTATGCAATCCATTAGTTTTTCAAATTGGTGTGTTTCACTGGGCTGCGAAGAAATATAGAGCTGAGTATCATCAGCATAACAGTGAAAGCTAACACCATGTTTCCTGATGATATCTCCCAAGGGTAACATATAAAGCGTGAAGAGTAGCGGCCCTAGTACTGAGCCTTGAGGTACTCCATACTGCACTTGTGATCGATAGGATACATCTTCATTCACTGCTACGAACTGATGGCGGTCATATAAGTACGATTTAAACCATGCTAATGCACTTCCACTGATGCCAACAAAGTATTCAAGTCTATGCAAATGAATGTTGTGGTCCATTGTGTCAAACGCAGCACTAAGATCCAATAAAACTAATAGAGAGATACACCCACGATCAGATGATAAGAGCAGATCATTTGTAACTCTAAGAAGAGCAGTCTCAGTACTATGATACGGTCTAAATCCTGACTGGAAATCCTCACATATACCATTTTTCTCTAAGAAGGAATATAATTGTGTGGATACCACCTTTTCTAGTATCTTGGACAGAAAAGGGAGATTCGAGATTGGTCTATAATTAACTAGTTCTTTGGGGTCAAGTTGTGGTTTTTTGATGAGGGGCTTAATAACAGCCAGTTTGAAGGTTTTGGGGACATGTCCTAATGACAATGAGGAATTAATAATAGTCAGAAGAGGATCTATGACTTCTGGAAGCACATCTTTCAGGAGCTTAGATGGTATAGGGTCTAACATACATGTTGTTGGTTTAGATGATTTAACAAGTTTATACAATTCTTCCTCTCCTATGGTAGAGAATGAGTGGAACTGTTCCTCAGGGGGTCTATAGTGCACTGTCTGATGTGATACTGTAGCTGACGGCTGAATGGTTGCAATTTTATCTCTAATAGTATCGATTTTAGAAGTAAAGTAGTTCATAAACTCATTACTGCTGTGGTGTTGGGAAATGTCAACACTTGTTGAGGCTTTATTTTTCGTTAATTTAGCCACTGTATTGAATAAATACCTGGGGTTATGTTTGTTTTCTTCTAAAAGAGAAGAAAAGTAATCGGATCTAGCAGTTTTTAATGCTTTTCTGTAGGATATGTTACTTTCCCGCCAAGCAATACGAAATACCTCTAGTTTTGTTTTCCTCCAGCTGCGCTCCATTTTTCGGGCTGCTCTCTTTAGGGTGCGAGTATGCTCATTATACCATGGTGTCAAACTGTTTTCCTTAACCTTCCTTAAGCGTAAAGGAGCAACTTTATTTAAAGTGCTAGAAAAGAGAGAGTCCATAGTTTCTGTTACATCATCAAGTTGTTCTGAGGTTTTGGATATGCTAAGGAATTTGGATACATCAGGAAGATAACTTAAAAAGCAGTCTTTTGTGTTAGAAGTGATGGTTCTTCCATACTTGTAACAAGAAGTAGAATTTACAATTTTGGCTATATGAATTTTGCAAAGAACTAAATAATGATCTGAGATATCATCACTTGGCTGAATAATTTCAACACCATCAACATCAATTCCATGTGACAGTATTAAATCTAGAGTATGATTTCGACAATGAGTAGGTCCTGAAACGTGTTGTCTAACACCAATAGAGTTCAGAATGTCTATAAATGCTGATCCCAATGCATCGTTTTCATTATCAACATGGATATTAAAATCACCAACTATTAAAACTTTATCTGCAGCCAGAACTAACTCAGATGTAAAATCACCAAACTCTTTAATAAAGTCTGTATGGTGCCCTGGTGGCCTGTATACAGTAGCCAGTACAAACATAACAGGGGATTTATCATTAACATTTGTTTCGTTGGATAATGTTATATGAAGTACCATTACTTCAAACGAGTTATACTTGTAGCCTGCCCTCTGAGAAATCCTGAAAACGTTGTTATAAATTGAAGCAACACCTCCACCTTTGCCTTTTAGACGTGGCTCATGTTTATAACAGTAATCTTGGGGGGTGGACTCATTTAAAATAATGTAATCATCAGGTTTTAGCCAGGTTTCTGTCAAACAGAGCACATCCATATTATGATCAGTGATCATATTATTTACAAAAAGTGTTTTCGTAGAAAGGGATCTGATATTCAATAAGCCAAGCTTTATCATTTGTTCATCCATATTGCTTCTGTTTTTTATTTGTTGAACCTCAATTAAATTGTTAATCTTAACCTGGTTTGGACGTTTTTTGTTTTTTCTAGTTCGGGGAACAGACACAGTCTCTATAGTGTGATATCTAGGTGAAAAAGTCTCTATGTGCTGAGAATTAACTGACCTCTGTGACGGGAGGCAGCTAGCAGACGGTCGGTTTAGCCAGTCTGTCTGCTTCCTGACCTGGGCCCCAGTTAGTCAAGTATAAACACTAAGACTATTTGCCATATTTCTAGAGAGAAGAGTGGCGCCACCCCAGGAGGGATGAAGACCATCTCTTTTAAACAGGTCAGGTCTGCCCCAAAAGCTCGTCCAATTGTCTATGAAACCTATGTTATTTTGTGGGCACCACTTAGACATCCAGCCATTGAGTGATGACAATCTGCTATGCATCTCATCACCACGGTAAGCAGGGAGGGGACCAGAGCATATTACAGTGTCTGACATCGTGCTTGCAAGTTCACACACCTCTTTAATGTTATTTTTAGTGATCTCCGACTGGCGAAGTCGAACATCATTAGCGCCGGCATGAATAACAATCTTACTGTATTTACGTTTAGCATTAGCCAGCACTTTTAAATTTGCCAAGATGTCAGGCGCTCTGGCTCCCGGTAAACATTTGACTATGGTGGCTGGTGTCTCTATATTCACGTTCCGTACAATAGAATCACCAATAACTAGAGCACTTTCATCAGGTTTCTCAATGGGTGCATCACTGAGTGGGGAGAACCTGTTTAATGTTTTGATCGGAACAGAAGAGCGGTGTTTTGACCCACGACTACGCTGCCTCACCGTCACCCAGTTGCCCTGCTGCTGGGGCTCTGTTTCCGGAACCGAACAATGTACAGGAATCCCTGAGCTAGACGCATCCAAAGCCGTATCTAGAGCCCTAACATTTTTACTATCCTCAATTAAAGTTTGGATGCGTGTCTCTAATTCTGAAATCTTCTCTGTCAGCCTAACTATTTCCCTGCATTTATCACATGTGAATCCCTCATCAGCGACAGAGATAGATAAACTGTACATGTGGCAAGAGGTGCAAGAAACAATGATAGGAGAAGCCATTACTCACCGTGCTTGATGAAAATTCTTACTGCGGTTGTTTGATGAACTTGTGAAAAACTGGAGCGAGGGAGAGGAGAAAAGAAAACAGCGATAGGTTCGAATGAAGACACTAATGACAAGCTAACGAGTGCTAACGCTTTGCAGGTGTACTGCACTCACGGAAATAAAATAAAAGTGAACGATCAAAGTTAATCTGATAAGATTGATCGATAATATCAGAAATATGGTGTGAATTAAGTTATATTTTACCACTTTAAAAAACAGAGAGTGATAGTAAGATAAAGATTCTAGAGAAAAAAATAAAATAAAAACAGCTACACGGAGCTACAATTTGCTACAGAAGGCCAACAGGAAGTAGAGAAAACACTGTCCAACAGCGACACCCGCAGGGCTGTGTAGTAAAAACAACAATACTCAAGCCCAACAATGATCAGATGATAAGAGCAGATCATTTGTAATTCTAAGTAGAGCAGTCTCAGTACTATGATACGGTCTAAATCCTGACTGGAAATCCTCACATATACAATTTTTCTCTAAGAAGGAATATAATTGTGAGGATACCACCTTTTCTAGTATCTTGGACAGAAAAGGGAGATTTGAGATTGGTCTATAATTAACTAGTTCTTTGGGGTCAAGTTGTGGTTTTTTGATTCAATTAATAATAGTCAGAAGAGGATCTATGACTTCTGGAAGCACCTCTTTAAGGAGCTTAGATGGTATAGGGTCTAACATACATGTTGTTGGTTTAAATGATTTAACAAGTTTATACAATTCTTCCTCTCCTATAGTAGAGAATCAGTGTAACTGTTCCTCAGGGGGTCTATAGTGCACTGTCTGATGCGATACTGTAGCTGACGGCTGAATGGTTGCAATTTTATCTCTAATAGTATCGATTTTAGAAGTAAAGTAGTTCATAAAGTCATTACTGCTGTGGTGTTGGGAAATGTCAACACTTGTTGAGACTTTATTTTCCGTTAATTTAGCCACTGTATTGAATAAATACCTGGGGTTTGTTTGTTTTCATCTAAAAGAGAAGAAAAGTAATTGGACCTAGCAGTTTTTAATGCTTTAATAATAATTAAATATATTCTAAATAAACAACAAACATAAAAATATATACATTTATTTGGTTAATTTGTTAATTAATTACATTCTTTATTGTAACTCTTCCCTCTCAGTCACAAACCTGACTGAAAGGCTCATTATGCAGCTCATTATGTGAGCCTTTGTCTAACGGCCTCTTGCATAGACCTATTCAACACAAAATGTGTCTTAGAAAATTTAAATCAATATATTGTTTTATGTGAGTGAGTAAACAAGACAATTTTTACATAATTTAGAAAGACAAAATTCTAGGCTACAAGATCCAGTTTTCAAAAGTCCCAGGAACCAATGTTCTGTATGTGTTATATGGCCTTATTCAAGTGATTTAACATATTTAGTTTTCACTAACCATGCATAAGCATTGTTTTCTCAAAAACAAAATCATGTACATACATTCTGCTCACATATTATTATGGTCCGGTTTGTGCTGATTACAGTGATATTAGACTTTAGCCATTCAGATGTTTATAAGCAACTGAAAAAAGCACAAATGTCAGGGCATGACAAAACATGAAAAAACCAGGCCCAAAAAATACCCTTAGACCTCAGAGGGTTATTGATCTTATGAAACACTGACAAATCCTAAATAACTGGTGAAACTCTAAACTTGATGGTTTGGATTAACCCTTTATTTGCCAAATACCTTCAAACTAGCCTGCCAGAGGGTTACTGTAAATGCATGTGCTCGCTGGGCACAGTTTGTCTGATGCCACTGGGGTGGCATTTTCATTGATGACTTAAGCCCACCATCGCTGCTTGCAGATATATTTCTTCCAATTTTTTCCAAGACTTCGGGGGCTTTTGGGGCCCTTAAAATGCTCAAAAAGTCTTGAAAATTGGCACACACCTTGGAATCTGCTGCCATTACGGCTGGCCAGAGACTTGTAATGCTCTGCCCAGAGGGTTAGGTTAGGGTTAGGGTTAGTGTCTGACTTTTCTGTGTGAGAGTTAAAACGTGTTAAAAGAATGACATAAAACAGAAATTCGGATAATAAGATTGGTGTATTTACAGGGTCACAATAAAACACTTTAAAACAACACAAAAAAACTATTAAGACTCAATCTGTTAAAAGAATCCCAGTGTGTTGTTTAGTCCCAATGTGAGTGTCCCCCTTTGTATATACAATCCAAGTTGTTGTAAGTGATCCAGAAAGGTAAGTCCAATGAAAACGAAACTCCACAATCCAGGTGTGATTGGAAGCTGTGAATGGCCTCCTTGATTGTTCTTCTTCTTCTTCTGATTTTTGGCAGGTGACTTTTTTGTCGTAAACCACCACCAACTGTACAGGAGTGTGTAATTACATGAACGTCATAGAGTCTAGGCTTCTATTAATAAAAAATAAAAAAATGACGCCAATTACACCCTTTTCATTAAACCAGTATTATTAAGATAAATAAATAAAGCTTTAAGTCTCTCCCTTGTCATGTCCTTTTCTTCCAGAATTTCATGAATAGAGTTCTCCCCTTCCATTTCTGCAAGATTATTCTATTATCATTATACTTCTCACAAGTAAAAAGTACATGATTAAAATCATCTCTGTCTTTGCACACTATGCATAAACCATTACCCTTTCCTATTATATGTAAAGTGGAGTTTAGTCCTGTATGTCCTAGTCTAAGTCTGGTATAGAACACTTCTTCCCTTCTGTTTAAACTCCGTGAAGGTACCCTTTTCCCTGTCACATTCTTCTGAGATTTATGGTAGTGTCTTGCATTAAGTTCTGCCTCCTAAAGCCCTTCATTTCAGCCCGAGCCCGATGGGCCCCGACTTATTTATGCCCCTTGGGCCGGGCTTCGGGCCAATTTTCACGCTATAGCTCACATGCGGGCCAGGCCTCGGGCCTTTTTTGGGTTATCCTTCTATTTATATTTTTTTTGTTTAAAGCGCTATATAAATAAAGGTGACATTTTTAGTCATTAATAAAAATAAAAAATGAGAAGTTGACATTGACAATAGAAAAACAAACATAGAAAGACATTTCATAACCTCATAACTTTCATAATCTGATAATTCAACCCGTTATAATTACACTGACATACTGACATGAAAGTCTCACGCACGCAGGCACGCTTTTCCGTCAGCGCGACCCACGATTATACTTCACTTATATCCACTTATTGTATTAGTAGCTATTATAGGCCTCTAAATTAATGTATTAATCATAGCCTAGTTGGCCAACTATAATTGTAAAATGATGATTCATGCAGCGGCGAGCATTTTTGTGTCTGCACCTGTTGCTGCGGGCCACGCAGCAAAGAAGAGAGCGCTGGCCGAGTTTGAAAACATTGTGGAGCAGGACGAGGATGACGACGATGAAGTACAGCAATACATGCACCTCAATCACAACATGCAAGGTGATGGACGAGATGTGCTGCTATGGTGGAAACAGCACGAGACCCTGCTACCACAACTGTCAAGACTGGCTCGTTCTGTGTTTAGTGTCCCGCCAGCAGCAGCAGCGAACGTGTCTTCAGCGCAGCGGGATGAGTGATGGAAGAGAGGAGTGGGTTAAAACCTTCCACTATGGATGCTATTCTTTTTCTCCACGATGCTCTGTAAGAGACTGTTCTAACTTTTCATTTGACTGGACTTTATTTTCGTTTAACTGTTGGAAACTAATGGAAAAACTACTGTTCTGTGGTGCATTTTTGAGGTAAGATAACCTGCAAGTTTGTTTTTAATTAATTTAATTTATTTAGATTGTAGGCTATTTCTCATTTTGTTTGCGAGCGCTGTTGCGAGCCTGCCTCAGTATTTTAAACATAAACATTTATTAAACTAACTGTCTGTGTGATATGCTTGAAGTGTTTTATATCTATGGATTTTATTGTAACCAAGTAAAGTATAAGCGTTAATTTGAGAGGCTTAATTGATTAAATATGTTTTAGGCTACTCGCTGTTGGCTCGGCTGATTAACGTTAATTGTCATTTTAAAAAAAATGCTCCAAACATTTTTCTAAATTAACTTGACAAAGAAATGAAAATATAATACAATACAATATTTATTTATAAAGCACATTTAATAACAACCAAGGCTGACCAAAGTGCTGTACATAGCAGAGAATAAAATGCAGAGCAGTACAGGACAGAAGAAACAACTGAAAAAATAAAACAAAAAGAAAAAATAAGCAGTAATCGTATCAGAATCAATGAACATCAAAAGCAAGAGAAAACAAAAAAGTCTTTAAAGAAGATTTGAAGATGGAAACTGAAGGAGCCAGTCTGATATAGAGAGGCAGACTGTTCCAAAGTTTTGGACCTGCAGTCGCAAAAGCACGGTCGCCTCGTTTTTTAAGCCTGGATCTAGGCACGATGAAAAGGCAGTGATCGCTGGATCTCAAAGTACGAGAAGGAGTGTACGGACAGAGCAGATCAGTCAGGTACTGAGGGGCCAAATTGTTAAGAGCTTTGTACACAAAAAGTAAAATTTTAAAATCAATTCTGAATTTAACAGGTAGCCAATGGAGTTTGAATAAGATAGGGGTGATCGACTCATACTTGCGGGCCCCAGTGAGGAGTCTAGCTGCTGCATTTTGCACTAGCTGTAGGCGAGAGAGAGAAAACTGAGATAGACCAAAGTAAAGTGAATTACAGTAGTCTAGCCGTGATGTTACGAATGCGTGAGTCACTATTTGAAGATTACTCTGAGTTAAAAATGGTTTCACTTTAGAGAGTTGGCGAAGCTGAAAAAAGCATGACTTTACAACAGCACTGATCTGTTTCTCAAATTTTAAGTTGTGGTCAAACAGAAAGCCCAGATTTATTGCGCAGTGGGTTTCATATGGTGCGAGAGAACCACGGTCAACATCAAACACACAGTTTTCCTTGGGCCCCGAAGATAATTATTTCGGTTTTATTTTCGTTTAGGTTTAAAAAGTTACTTGAAAGCCAAAGTTTAAGATCACTTAAACAGGCAAACAAGGGTTGTAGACCATTTTTATCATTATGTTTTAAAGGAAAATAAATCTGAGTATCGTCGGCATACAAATGGAAGGATACTTCATATTTATTAAAGATGGAAGCCAGAGGTAACAGATACAGAATAAACAATATGGGGCCAAGGATTGATCCCTGTGGGACTCCGCAGTTCAGAGGTACACTAGTGGAGAATTGATGACCAATACGGACACTAAAACATCTATTGTTCAGATAAGAGCGGAACCACTGTAAGACAACGCCTCGAAAACCCACGGATGTCTCCAGACGTCGCAACAGGACCTCATGATCAACTAAGTCAAATGCAGAACTCAAATCTAATAAGACTAAGGCCATTGATTTCCCAGAGTCAGTTTCAGTGAAAATATCACTTGACACTCTTAAAAGAGCAGATTCAATACTGTGTAGAGCTTTAAAACCAGATTGAAACGTTTCATGGAGAGAATTTGCAGATAAGTATGATTGTAGTTGAACCAGTACAACTCTCTCAAGGATCTTCGAAATAAAAGGTAGATTAGAAATAGGACGATAGTTAGAAAGAGAGGAAGGATCGAGATTAGTTTTTTTAAGATATGGCGTCACCACAGCAACTTTCAGACTGTTCGGGAAGGAACCAGTTGACAGGCATTTGTTAATTAAAAGTAACAGGCCCGATCCAACTGTGTCCATAATTTGCCTAAGGAAAGAAGGTGGAATAATATCCTGTGGACAGATAGTGGGTTTTAAGTGACCAACAATTTCATTACATGTGTCCAGATCAATCAACTCAAACTCAGACCAGATAGAAGGACATAATGGAACATCATGTGTACACACTGAGTTAGACGATTGAGATCTTAAAACTGTGATCTTATCAACAAATAACTTTGCAAAATTGTCACAGAGAGCAGTAGAGGGCTCTAAGGTGGGATGCACAGAGGGATTTAAAACAGAGTTAATAGTAGCAAAGAGAGCTTGAGGTTTATGGCATTTATTAGAAATAAGTTCAGAAAAATGTTTGCATTTTGCCGACTTTGCAGCTTTCTGAAACACCTTATAGGCATTTTGCATGATTTCATACGAAACATGCAGACGGTGTTTATTCCATTGGCGCTCCGCCTGTCTACATACCCGTCTAAGGGTACGGGTAGTGTCAGTGTGCCAGGGCACTGGTGCAGGCTTGTGATTTTTGTACCTCAAAGGTGCAATAGAATTCATGATATCTGCGCAGGTGGAATTAAAAATATTAAGATGTGCATCAGCATCCAGGTTATGCAGGGTAGAGACCGATTCCAGGCAGTTACGTACATCATGATAGGCTATGGAAAAATCTTCACTAGAGCGTTGGGTAAGACAACGAGTTAAACGTGCCAGCGATGGATTTTTAAGTGTGCGTCCAGTGAGAGGAACAGTAAAAACTACAGGCATGTGGTCAGAGAAAGATGCACTGTTGATTTCTATATTCGAAATAGAGAAACCATGGGTTAAAATCAAATCAAGGGTGTGGCCATGGATATGTGTTGGACCAGAAACCCACTGAGTAAAGTCAAAAGACTCAATCATATTTAGAAATTCAGCTGAATATGGTTTCGAAGCACAGCAAACATGAATGTTGAAATCACCCAGCAGTAATATTTTGTCATATTTGATAACTAGATCACCCATTAAAGCAGCAAGCTCACTTAGAAAGTCCTTATTTTGCTGAGGAGGACGATAAATTAGAGCTATGGCAATGGGTTTAACTAAGACTAATTGTAGGTAATTGTAATTGTAATTGTAATTATTGAGGGCCATCCAGGGAAGAGTGGCCAGCAGTAAAACTGCGCGCAAACTCAGATCCCCGCCGAAGCAAGGCGAGCCGCGAATGGCGAACCGGCAAGAGGGCGAATCTGAGTCGTACAGCGATGCCTCCGCGTTTGCCGCGCCTTCTCCGGCGTCTCCGGCGTGGTAGATCGACCTGTAGCTGGCACAGGTATGCAGGGAGGAGAGATGGACAGGGTGGAAGCTCGAAACGCGGTCCACAAACATCAATTAACATTAATTCCTTTATATTTGTTTTCCAACATTTGTTTTGCAATATTATCCGCCTCCTCATTACCTTTAATGCCTATATGAGCTGAAACCCAACAAAACTGAATACTGATTCCAAGGTTCTTGGGTTGTAGTAACAAATATTTAATTTCAATAATCAAATCCAAGTTCGAATAACACCACTCCGCTCATACTCTGCTCGCCAGGGTGTCTCAAATGCACGGGGGAGGGTTGAGCCCAATCACACAACTACGGGAGCCCTGAGTGGAGTGTCGCCGGTTTTATTTTGTTGCGTCCATACAATATGAAGGCCTGGCCATTCTCAAAACATAAAATATCAATTTTATTTCAATTTTCGTTTTTGTGTTTCAGAGGAAAAATCAGTGTTAAGACATCTCTCCAATACAGACCATTCTGAAAGAAGAATTTATACAAACACTTGTAAAATGCTTTAAAAACTTTAACAGAGATGTCTAGAGGGTATTTAATAGGTCTGCCTCCCACGTAAGATTTTTCTAGTTACTATTCGTTCATTTGTCATTATTCATTCATTATTCAACTAATTGCAGGTTTATATTGAATTTACATCTATAATCCATAATGAGCCTTAATATATTCCACTTTCAAGCACATGCATTAAGTTTGCTCCAAAGCACAGGCAGTAGTAGCCCTATAATTGTGAAAAAGGAGACTTAATTTAATTATTTATTAATAACAAATGTCGTCTGCAAGATGAAATTCACAGTGCTGAATTTAGAGAGAAATGAAACCTTCAAAGATTACATAATGGTTTCATTTTTAATTGATTAGCTTAAAAGACATTTCAAGCTTTCTGTAGATATATTTCTCATGTATGTGAGACACAATTTTCAGTTATTTCATTATCAGGAAAAAAATCACGAGATCGAGAGGGCACCTCCCTGTCATGCATGCACATTAATAATCTTCGCACAAACACTTGAATATGAATAATAATTCACATTTTGCATATGTATTTCAAAGTAAATATTTTTTACATTCAATTATCCAAAATAAAACCGAACAAGATTTGTAATGAAGATAAAATATGTAGACAAATAAGAATAAAAGCAGCACGAGCACTCAGCATCATTCGCGTTGAGCAAATCTTGCACTGACAGCGCTATATAAATAAAGGTGACTTGACATGTATAGACACCAACACTAGAGTAGAGACTGGGTAATAGTGGAGGCAGAAGTTAAAATTTCAATTATACAATTAATACAGATTAGAATGGAGAACTCTCATGATGGAGCAGAAAGCTGATGTAATAAATTAAACTCAATTTACTGCTTTTCAGCTTGGAAACAACACAGTGATAGTGAATAGTGCATTGAATATAACAAAAATTTGACCAAAATTTGCCTTTGTCATTTTTATTATTACAGATTCATAATAAAACCCATTTGTAAATGTTGTGTGATAGCTCATTGTGAGCACTCTCTACGTTCATAAAGCAACACTACTTTGATTCATTGTTCAGCAACACTTTGTGACAAATTGTGTATTTTTCCATTTTAAGTACAGTACAAATTTGTTTTTATATCAGAATACAATTAATTTCAGAGCTGCATTACAGAGGGTCTTAGGCTACGTTTTTTTCCTTTATTGCTTTAACATTAAGAAATTATGGCGATATGATGATATAACTATCAGCTGCCGAGAGCTAGATTGGTTCTATGTGTGGTACAATAGAAGATGGCCAAAGTGTGTATGTGATCATGTTCTGGCCACATGACTGAGCGCATGAATGAACACGAGGTTCAAATATTAGTCTGGTAATTCCAAGCAAGTGCAAGCAGTTATTAAAAATATTAATGCAAATTCGGGCATTTTTTCTTTTGGTGATTTGTATCATGTCATCGTAGGCCACTAAGCATGTCCCAAAATTAAAAGCATGGGCACATGTAAACACCATATCGGATTAGATAACATCTCATGTAAACAGTCCACTGAATCTTTAAATCTGAATGACAAAAAGTGTACATGTAAATGTGGCTATTGATATCACGTTCTTGAAGGCCTTAGAGTGATAAACAGGTGCTTCTGAAGCTGCGTTCATCTGAATCAACCGCACACTCACACAGCTAATGTAACATCAACCTTAGAAATAAACGCCCGTGACACTGAGATTACGCCACTAAGGCCCAATCCCAAATCTACCCCTTAGCCCTTCCCCTTTCCCCTACCCCTCCATTTAATGCGTTCACGTGAAGGAGTAGGGGTGTCTCGATTCTCTTTTGGTTGGAGGGGTAGGGGTAAGGGGAAGGGCCAGACAGCCCTTCAAATGAAGATTTTTCACGACCACACTTCAAACGAAGGGCTATGAATTATCTCGGCAACATGGCTGCTACAGCGAACAAAAAGACACATAAATGTAAGCTTTTTGGCATAAATAAAGATTTTAATGAAAGGTAACCGTTTGTTTTATGTTACATTCAATTGTGAGTTCATATTAACGGTCAGGTTACTCAAAAAAATCGCTAATAGCGTCATATCATTACAAACTGCATGATAGTCCCACAGCATATGTCTGATCAGGGCGATAACTGCCGTAGACACTGATGAAGGCTAATCCCCCCAATAATTAGAAAACACTAAACCATTTTTCTAATATTGCCTATTCGAGAGAGAAAGAAAGAGAGAGCGAGCGAGAAAGAAAAATGGAAGTTGCGCGTATTCGCATTTGTGCATTTATCTCTGAGCAAGTTTACTTAAAAACAGCGATTGTATCCTCTCGTCGCTGGAAAATATAATGTAGCGATTCAGTATTTATAGGGGAAGGGAAAGGGGTATTAAATAGAACTGGGATTGGGACTAAATACAGCGAACCCCAGTTGAAACGCCTATATGAGAATGCTTGTCTCATTTAACCCTGTTCTCATGGCCTTATCGGCATGTCCTCAGAGTGATTACATGCTGACACTGAAGAATGGGAATTTAAATAGACCGCATGTGATAGGTGTCAACACTGGATTGGTACACATCAGGAACAGCTGACTGTCGGCTGATCCAGCTTGACTGATGTGGCCTGCCTGAACAAATGCTATGCTGGATCTCTGTAATTGCATTCTTACTAGAAACAAATGAATCAGAGAGCTTTACAATTAAATTCTAACTAGTAAGAATTACAATTAGAGAGCTCTCTAATGCAATTCTTACTAGTAACATTTGAATTAGAGAGCTCTTTAAGTCAATTATAGCAATATCTTATTCAGTTTTTACTAGTAAGAATTTCAATTAGAGAGATCTCTGATTTAGTTTTTACTAGTAAGAACAGAATTAAAAGCTGTTTAATTCCATTATAGAGACCTGCAATTAAACATATCTGTAATCTTTAAACATTGTGTGGGGTGCAGAGGTGGGTAGAGTACCCAAAACTGTACTCAAGTAAAAGTAAAAGTACTTCTAGAAATATTTACTCAAGTAAAAGTAAAAGTACTAGTCTTGAATAGTTACTTGAGTAAGAGTAAAAGAGTATCGGATAAAAAATCTACTCAAGTAGTTAGTTACTAGTTACTTTGGGTCATATATACTGAGCCTATTTTTATTTAGATATATAGATAAAATGTATGTAATGTATGTGTGCGTGTATAAATGTATATGTTTCATCAGCCTTTTAATACAATTTATGTAATTTATTATAAAAGCTTGTCTGTTTACTTAAGTAACAGATATAGGTGTCATGCCATAACATATTTTTAATACGACTGACTATATATTAAATGTGAATTTAACATTGAAAGTTAAGGTGATATAAATATTGCTACTAAACTTTCTTTGTACATAAAGAGAGCAAATAACATTTACATTATTAAAGATCATTTTCACTGACAGTCTAGATTTCAATCACTCTCAGAAACTCCCATTAAAAATCACTGAAACTGCTAACACTGTGAAATCAATATCTTAATTAAAAATTCGTACACACATCTGCACTTTGTTGTTTCTGACGAGAGAATTCGCCAGAAAGAGGTCTCCAGTCAGCGAGCGATGATTGTATTAAAATTAATAAAATCTTAATCGGCTATTTTTTGTCTTTTAGAAGCTGCATTCAACTTGACTCCCCTCTGTTATAAGCCACACACGTACAACAAACTAATGTCACAGTGGTATCGTGTACTGCAATTGAATGTAGCCCAAGTTATTACCTGTTAAACAGTAGACAGCACACGCGGTGTTCATCTAATAAGGATCTCCATCGCTAGCAAATAATAGCCTTTGCAGATCTGCTTTCAATTCAGTGCAGTTCCATAGCCACGTTTTCAACGCTCTTTCTGTTCTTAAACGTTACAACTCCGAGTGAACCACTTCAGACACTCAGCGCGCGCGGCAGGGAACTGAACGACTCCTTCAAACTGATTCATGAACCAATTCACTCGTTTGCCAATTGGTTTGATCAAGCCTTTGAACAGAATTGACTCAAAAGAATGAATCATTCGCGAATGGGCATCGCTCATTGCCCAGAGAAAAGTAGACGTCGCGTTTGGAATAAACTGAAGCAGTTATAACATTTATTGCATTAAGATAAAGTAACGAGAGGAGCGTCGCCCACAGTAACGAAGTAAAAGTACAGATTTTCCCCCCAAAATT
Organism: Carassius carassius; assembly: GCF_963082965.1. Taxonomy (NCBI): domain Eukaryota; kingdom Metazoa; phylum Chordata; class Actinopteri; order Cypriniformes; family Cyprinidae; genus Carassius; species Carassius carassius. The sequence goes on along the minus strand of NW_026775161.1, from coordinate 798,896 downwards.
TACTCAAGTAAGAGTATAAAGTACCCATCTTTAAATATACTCCGAAAAAGTATTAGTTACCCGAAAAAATTACTCAAGTAAATGTAACGAAGTAAATGTAACTCGTTACTACCCACCTCTGGTGGGGTGTGTGTTCACAATGTGTGTGTTCACTGCTGTGTGTGTGCACTTTGGATGGGTTAAATGCAGAGCACAAATTCTGAGCATGGGTCACCATACTTGGCTGTATGTCATGTCACTTTGTCACTTTTGAATTAGAGAGTTTTCTAATTGGAATTATCACTAGTAAAAATGTATTTAGAGAACTCTCTAATTGGAATTGTTACCAGCAAGATTTAAATTGTAGAGCTCGAATTGGAGAGCTCTGTAATTTAAATTCTTACTAGTAGTAATTGATTTAGAGAGGTCTCTAATCATTATTGTTACTAGTAAGAACTGAATTAGAGAGCTCTTTAACTGGCATTGTTAAAAGTAAGAATTTAATTGTAAAGCTCTCTAATTGAAATGTTACTGGTAAAAATGCAATTACGACAAATGACGCTTGGAATATTTTAAGCTAAATTGGCTTGCCATAGATCGATGCATTTTTTTATAGATTTCTGCTGATTCAAAATTGGATACAGATGAAGTAGCACTGTTAGATTACATTAGTTTGAATGCATTATTAAGAGAGCGATTGTGTTTTATACTTATTTAATTCATGCTTTCAGCCGAAAATATTCAGTACCTATCTAGAAAGAAACAAACAAATTTCTTGAGAAATATAACTTCCTGCTCATGTCCATCGTCAGCGTCAGGACTTTCATTTTCTTTCTGATTTCAGTGATCCATCTGTATCAAGCTAGCTAAATATGTTTAAAATGTGAATTCTTGCTAAATATGCAGTTATATGACGGGCTGTTGGCATGAATTGCACTAGTTATGGAGCAGTGTGAAAACCCAGATGCTCTGACTTTTAAAAAATCTGCTCCTCGTGCCATTCAAAATCAGACCACTCCACTCCGTGCTCCGCTCAACGCAGTGCCATACTCTGATTGTGAGTAAAGGCCCTTTCACACGGAACATGACAAACAGTGTAATCACTGTTTGGCTACTGCTTTCTCTTGTTGTGGAAGTGTTTTGTCCAGTCGAGACGGTGGATCGTAAATTTGTGTCATTCTGTTATTAATTGTTGCCTTTATTTACCTTTTTTTTTCCTTTGGCACAAGTGAAGATGATTTAGATTATTTGCCTAAAGTTCTCCTCCTCCATTTTTCAAATAGGCCGTTATAAGTTCAGTTAAATGTTCTATGATTGGTTGAAACCGATGTGGCTGCCACTGCCGCTCACAAAAAGATAAAATATTTAAATAAGTGTTTTGCCGCTTTCCGAAAATCTCCCATTGAGAATTTACTAGACACTCGCGGCTGCTGCATACAACGGGAAAGGGCCTTAACTGTTGCTGTCATACATATCTATTTTAGATCCAGAATCAAAATAATCTGCCTGCAGGCACATGCCAGATATTATTGCTGGCCGCATGTTGCCGACCACTGCTGTAGGCTATTGCATAGCAGAAATGACCCCACAGCAACACCTAGCATCCAACCAGCTGAATTTATATTTCAATTGGGCTATTAATAGTGATTGGGCTATTATGTCAGATTGAAGATACTCACAGAGATACTTTGATTGAACCTGCCTGAAATTCATATAAGACCATGATTCAATCTCCATCATCTATAATTTTGCAATTGTGTAAATTAAAAACGGATTCTTTTTTTATTTTATTTTTTGTCTATTTGAACTGAATTTGTTCTGGTTCTAATAGGCAGAGGTCTTAGTAACCTGGTTCTAATGGGTTATAGCATTAATAAAACATTGAGAAGAGGAAGTCTATGTTCTCAGTTCCCAGGTCTGATTAACCGCTTCTCATAAGATTGAGAAAGTTGTTTGTCTTCACATCTGATCCCAAATAAGTGGGAAACTCCAAGATTTCACTGTAAATATCCAAACAGGATAGTTAACAAACATTTGCCCTCTGAACCCTGGGTTTGACCTCAGGGGTAATGTGATGGGAGTGTGACTGATGAAAAGGAGCGATGAACAGAACATTCTCATCTATTTGACATTCCTGGTGTCATCTTCCCAGTCCCTTTTGATTAGATGCTGAACATATCACCAGCAGAGAAAATTAAATATTGATCTACTTTTCCCTCCATGCTTTTCAACCCCCCCACCCCCACCATTCTAGTTCCCTCACAATGAAAGAATTTCATTGGCCTTTGTCAGAGCTGAGGAAGGTGAAAATCACAAGTGACACTTAAACTGTTGCATTAGCCATTTGCTTAATATTGCCCTTCTATTGCCCTTCTGCCACTAATCTGATAATAATTTATCCAAGCACTGCTGTGGTCTTGGTCAGCCCTGCGATCAGGCACAAAATGCTAGAAAAACTGTATATTAAAGACAGGCTGAGGGCATGTCTGAATAAAATCCAGTTAAACTTGGAACTAGTGTAAATTTCTGCCTCAAAACTCTGATAGAAAATACATCTGCCCTGGAGAATATACATCAGTATATTAGTCTGATCTCTCTCTGTCACGATCGGCGTTACAGGAAACACAGGAGAGGGAACCAATTGCAGGTAAATCATTTATTAAAGGGTAATCCACAGGGGTAAACAGTCCAGGCAGGGTCAAAACCAGAATATCCAAACAACATGAAAACAAGACAAGAAGACAAGGCATGGGCAAGACTGAATTGACGGACATGAATAATCATAGGACATTAAACAAGGACTCCGTAACACAGACTCAGACAGACCGGGTATAAATACACATAAGGATAATGAGGGAACAGGAGACAGGTGGGGAACAATCAATTACTCAAAAAAGAGGAAGGTGACCAAATAAGGGAACAGGAAGTGATAAGGTGACAGACACCGTGGGAAAGGAGGACACCTAGTGGAAACCCAGGGAACACAACCCAGACACTGTGACACTCTCATCACTCTTAGTGACAGTCAAGGAATACGTACACAGTACTGTTCATACACTATGAAATCATTATTTTTATATAATTTTTTTCCTGCATTTAATTAAATTACATTTGCAGAAACAGTATGTTTCCTGCATTTGATTCTTCAAGTTTTATGTTTGCTGTTTATTTCTGTGATTTTTATTTAAGGGTTACTTAATGCAGTGCCTGTATATACAAAAATGAAGTTGATCAAAAGCCTGTATTATTTAAATACTAATAATATAAGGTTTATATATATTTTTTTATTTGGATAAAAAATGTAAAAAAAAAATAGCGTCAAAATTACATGTAAACAGTTTGCACTGTCATAAAAACTGTCTGTCATGACACTGCAGGTGTCAGAATAAGCATAATTGTTATCACTAGTGAGTGATAATCGTGAAACACAACATAAATTCAAACACATCTCAGTTAGCAGGCTAATGTAAGCAAACTACTGCGAACACCAACACAAGACTAAACGACATCATTCAAAATACTGTACTTCCATCTAACACTGTAAAGTTCTTCCATCTTAGACACCTAGACATCAGTAGGCCCTAAATGTAAGAGTGCAGGTCACACACAAATAATAATAATAATAATAATTCATTACATTTATATAGCGCTTTTCTAGGCACTCAAAGCGCTTTACATAGACAGGGGGTATCTCCTCATCCACCACTAGTGTGCAGCATCCACCTGGATGATGCGACGGCAGCCATATTGCGCCAGAATGCCCACCACATACCAGCTTACTGGTGGAGAGGAGAAAGAGTGATGAAGCCAATCAGCAGATATGGGGATTGTTAGGAGGCCATGATGGTCTGAGGCCAATGGGCGAATTTAAAAAGCCCAGATCTACTCTATGTATATAATATATATTTTAAATTATAATTTCTTTAACAGTGAATGTTATGACTGACCTCTCAGATCATCGCACTGAATACAGCTGACTGATCATGTTTTTATCTAGATTTATCTTTATCTTCATTTTCTGCTCAAAATTAATAATTTTTGTTTTGTTATTATTTTACAGATTTTCTAATGTGAAATGACATGATCAAAAACTGTGTGAGCCTATAACAGACGAACATGCTCTTTCTTTCTGTCTCTCTCTTTACCTAAAGCACTTTTATCTACAGCAGCAAGAAGGATCTGACAATAATTTTCAGATTCATCATCCTAATGGTCAATAAACTGAAAGGTCAGTTATTTCAGGCCCAGATATTGTTCACAACAGTGAAAAGAATGGTCTGAATGCAGGGCGAGAGATTGGTTAGCAAATCGCAATATGGTGCTTTACAGAGTCCCATCAAGCGCTATGAGCTTTGATGGCAGAAAATTTGGGGACAAAACATTTCAACCGTTTAATGCAGGGCCGTCTCTCGCAAACTCTGAAAGAGCAATGTAGCTCTGTAAAGGTCATATGTAGAGTGTCTCTCTTACACAACAAAACGTGAACTTTTCCTGAAACATGCTAATCCCTCATAGTGCCAGCATCCATTAGCAGGGGCGGACTGGGACCAAAAAGTGGCCCTGGACTTTCTGGCCCACAGCAGCCCACCACATCATAACGCATCTGCTCCTGTTTTTATGTCTTTATTAATTTGATATTTAAGTAAACAGTTTGGGTTTTTTAACCAGTATGGCAACTGAAATAAGAAAAACCTGCGTGCAGCAGCTTATCATTTAGCGACTCCTGGTGATAGATACATGCTCATCGACACAAACATTCTCCTAGAACTCACACTTTGCATTCAGTTAACAGATCTATACGAATCATGCATGAAATAGAAGTTTATAAACTCAAATGAAAGCTTTATGTGCCTTACATGTGAACTTGAAGTCTTTATTTATTCAAGATGTTCAATAAAAGATCATCTTTGACTCAGTAATAAGGATAAGGATAAGGATAAGGATAAACTTTATTTGTCCCCGAAGGGAAATTCATCTTGGGCAAAGTGCTACAGTGTTGTTCTCTGAACAGACAATAATAATAATAATAAAAATAGAATAAAATACAATGCATGAGTCTAAAATATAAAATACATATAATGCAAAACACAAGGTTCTAATACAACCCGAATTCCGGAAAAGTTGGGACGTTTTTTAAATTTTAATAAAATGAAAACTAAAAGACTTTCAAATCACATGAGCCAATATTTTATTCACAATAGAACATAGATAACATAGCAAATGTTTAAACTGAGAAAGTTTACGATTTTATGCACAAAATGAGCTCATTTCAATTTTGATTTCTGCTACAGGTCTCAAAATAGTTGGGACGGGCATGTTTACCATGGTGTAGCATCTCCTTTTCTTTTCAAAACAGTTTGAAGACGTCTGGGCATTGAGGCTATGAGTTGCTGGAGTTTTGCTGTTGGAATTTGGTCCCATTCTTGCCTTATATAGATTTCCAGCTGCTGAAGAGTTTGTGGTCATCTTTGACGTATTTTTCGTTTAATGATGCGCCAAATGTTCTCTATAGGTGAAAGATCTGGACTGCAGGCAGGCCAGATTAGCACCCGGACTCTTCTACGACGAAGCCATGCTGTTGTTATAGCTGCAGTATGTGGTTTTGCATTGTCCTGCTGAAATAAACAAGGCCTTCCCTGAAATAGACGTTGTTTGGAGGGAAGCATATGTTGCTCTAAAACCTTTATATACCTTTCAGCATTCACAGAGCCTTCCAAAACATGCAAGCTGCCCATACCGTATGCACTTATGCACCCCCATACCATCAGAGATGCTGGCTTTTGAACTGAACGCTGATAACATGCTGGAAGGTCTCCCTCCTCTTTAGCCCGGAGGACACGGCGTCCGTGATTTCCAAAAAGAATGTCAAATTTGGACTCGTCTGACCATAAAACACTATTCCACTTTGAAATAGTCCATTTTAAATGAGCCTTGGCCCACAGGACACGACGGCGCTTCTGGACCATGTTCACATATGGCTTCCTTTTTGCATGATAGAGCTTTAGTTGGCATCTGCTGATGGCACGGCGGATTGTGTTTACCGACAGTGGTTTCTGAAAGTATTCCTGGGCCCATTTAGTAATGTCACTGACACAATCATGCCGATGAGTGATGCAGTGTCGTCTGAGAGCCCGAAGACCACGGGCATCCAATAAAGGTCTCCGGCCTTGTCCCTTACGCACAGAGATTTCTCCAGTTTCTCTGAATCTTTTGATGATGTTATGCACTGTAGATGATGAGATTTGCAAAGCCTTTGCAATTTGAAGTTGAGGAACATTGTTTTTAAAGTTTTCCACAATTTTTTTACACAGTCTTTCACAGATTGGAGAGCATCTGCCCATCTTTACTTCTGAGAGACTCTGCTTCTCTAAGACAAAGCTTTTATAGCTAATCATGTTACAGACCTGAAATCAATTAACTTAATTAATCACTAGATGTTCTCCCAGCTGAATCTTTTCAAAACTGCTTGCTTTTTTAGCCATTTGTTGCCCCCGTGCCAACTTTTTTGAGACCTGTAGCAGGCATTAAATTAAGTGGATAAAAGTGTAAAATTTCTCAGTTTAAACATTTGCTACGTTATCTATGTTCTATTGTGAATAAAATATTGGCTCATGTGATTTGAAATTCCTTTAGTTTTCATTTTATTAAAATTTAAAAAACGTCCCAACTTTTCCGGAATTCGGGTTGTATGTTATATGAGCATTATTTTTGGTGGAATTGAGCATTTTTATCGAGGCAGGAACAAATGAAAGCTTCAGTCTATTAGTTTTACACATTGGCATTCTTAGTCTCTTTTCCGATGGCAGTGTCTGGTATTCGCTAAAAAGAGGATGTTTGGCGTCAGTAATGATACTTATTGCTCTTCTCATTGTTGCTTGTTCATATAGAGTCTGTATGGGCTCATATTGTTTTATTCCTATCATTCTTATAGCTGTTTTTTGGATATGAGCCAATTTGTTTTTCAGTTGAACAGACAAGTTTCCGAACCAGACTGTAATTCCGTAGCGAATAAGACTTTCAAGCGTGGCCTGGTAAAAAACACAAGATTTTGCTACCCACCCCATACAGTCTCAGCCTTCTTAAAAAATAAAGCCTCTGTTTCTAGTCGTGTGCACAGACTGTCAATGTGTGTTTTCCAACAAAGAACATTGTCCATATAAAACCCCATGTATCTGTTGAAGGAATGGATGCCGAGTGGCCATATCCTTCATACTGATATTAATTATATTATTACATGATTTCTTGTTTGACTATTAATCAAGTTATGGCAAGAGTGAAATGTGTAACCTTATGTGCGCTTATGAGATATTAAAGAATCCTGTTCTACCCTGTATTTCTTTTCCTCAAGATTAATGTCCACATTTTATGTGTGTGTATCCAAACGTAATGATAAGACACTCGCCAGTGCTAGAAAGCCTTGAATTTTAGATAAGTTCTCTGAGTATGTGTGTTAGTATCTGTCTGTACAGGGAGAAGCTCAGACAGTCCCAGGACAAACGATCAACTGCCAGTGTCCAGCATATCAGATATACATCTTTGGAGAGTTTATCTAGGTTTTGGAACCAATCAGAATTTTGTTGACTTATGTATTGACGCAATGAGTATCCTCTGTCAGGGTATAACTGTGGTTGAATTTGAGTTGTACAGGGGCGGCCTACGAACTCCGTCGAGAGTATTGAAGCTGACTTCTGCTGATGAAATTGCAAACTATTTTCTTCAAGTAAAATTATTATTATTAATTGAACTCATCTCTGACTCCTGGTCTTCATTGCGACATATCTGGTCCTTGGGTTTTAACTGTAAATTCCCCTACACTGTAAGATGTCACTTGCCATATCTCTGTATCTTTAATGATCACAGGCTTATGTTCAGATATACTTCTTGGGTCAAGTACCATTTCTTGTGTCTTATTTACATTTAACACAATACAGTTCTTGTCACAACACTGAGTAAAAATATCTATTTCACTGTGGTAAGATAATAGGTCCATGCCTTTTTGTAAGAGACTTAAAATGACATAATCATATACAAGTTCATGATCCGATTCATGAACAGAGGATTCTTTTGAGACAATCTTTTAAAATAATCATTTATTTTGTTGAACGAAACCAGTGTGGAAACTAATGGTTCACAAACTGGATAGATCTGAGGTGCAGGGCTCGTAAAATTGCTAGCCTGACATCCTGGGGTGTTTTCCAGTCGGGCTCCAAAATATATCACCGCCCTGCCCGACGTGCTATCGTGAATAGTGATGTCAAATTCCTAACTTGATTTGCGTTGTTCAAGGGTGAAACGGATCATAGTTGATCGTTTGCACTTGTTTTTAAATCTTGCCGATTCAACCATTTTAAACAATTTGCGCGCGTTCGGAGCTTGCGTGCACTCGTTCAAAGCACACGCTGAGAGCAGCATTTCAGACAATGAGCTTAAACAGAACTGATTCGTCTTTTGTGTATCGTAACTTCTGAATAAACACATACACACACCATTATCTCAAAATAATTGTCTCAGAAAGTATTCTCGTAAACACAGTCGGTTATCTTTTAAGTGAACGTATACAGTGGCCTGCTGCTCAGAGAAATTCGCTGTACCGGATAAATCTATCTCTCTCTCTCTGTAAATTAGATGACGTGAAAGGGGGCGTGTTTCAAGATGCGCAATGGTGTAGACCAAACTAAACAGGGAGGAAGGGCAAAACACTCACATGCAAATAAAACACACTCTTTTTCGTCTGCGGCCGCACTATCGACTCCCTTATCCATTTGCAAAGAAAAGAGATGTAATATTATGATTTCAGTCATTTAAAAAAATGTATATATATATATATATATATATATATATATATATATATATATATATTTGTGTACCGGGTGGGCTTAACCCTAACCCTAACCCACCGGGAAATAGTCCTGGTGCTCCAGATGGCCAGTCTGCCCCTGTACATTAGCATTGTGAAGCCAAAGGTTTGAATTAGTTTTTGTGTATGTGAATTTCAGATGACAATGTTAGCTGATTCCTGTCACTCAAACAGTAGAGAATGGAATTAGCAGTGCCAACTGTGAATGCATTAACTGAAAATGAATGAAGGTCTGCTGCTTGAATACAGTTTGAGTCACTTTGGATAAAAGGATCTGCCAAACATGTACATGTTCTTGACAACAAACAGTAAAAGTGTCCAATCTGGTCTTTTTCCAGTTCTTTTTATTCCACCTAAGCCACTTGAATTTTCCACATTGGTGGCAGGTGACATTTCACTATGATGTGTAAAAAAAACAAAATGCCACACAGTTACAGTGTATTCTTTCAGCAATGTATGTATGCAAACAATTTCAAGATAATCAGTCATGATATTTTATATTTGAGATATTTTATCTTAGTAAATTTGAACACAATAAACTGACAATTAACTGATTGTCTTCATATTTCACTTTTTATAAAACCTTACATTTTGACTCAAATATCTATGACACGTAAACTGTCATTAGACAGTTTTCTGTGCGTTTGACTTGAAGTAACGTTGCACAGACCAAACTGTGTTTGAAATCAATGTACCGTGAGAGCAAATTGAAAACGTGCAGAGATTCTGCTCTCTATAGTTCTCCCTTTAAGCCCTCAACACACTACACAATGTTGTGCTGTCCCTAGACGAAAGATTGGCATCTTGAAACAATCGTGGTGATTTCTGTGATCATGGTTCCCAATCAGTGGTCCTGTGTCACATAGCGAGAGAGGTTAAAAGATGGCCTTTGCCACGTTCTTGTGACCAAAGATAGCCTACAGCATGATCAATGCACAATGTTTTTGATGGTATGATCCATGTTTACTGACTAACTAATAAAAATGTAACATGAAATCATCACGACATGGTGTTAAAACATAAAACTGCTTACTACAAGCTCTCATCCCTTCCTCTTTTGCTGCTTCCCTTTTTTTCAGCACACATAACACTTTTTTTTCAGCAAACATAAAAAATACAACTGCTAAAATGTGATGTATCATGCTCTTTTTGTTCACCAGTAGCACATGCTAATGACATTTTATTCTTTTATATTAACATGTGTCATAGTGTACAAGTCAGTAGGTGTCATCATCATACAGTCTACACACGTCACGTAGCTAAGTTGATTAGATCCATATCACACAGTGTGACATGCAGTGATCTTATATGATTGCTAAAATCGTGCAGTGTGAAACCCATCTGTTGTTATGGTAATTCTTATATGCCCAAGCAAAGTCTGTTGTCAAAGTATTTCTGTATAATTGCCTCCCAGAACTGTCTAACACGACCACATTCCCAAACAATGCCTACGAAAGCAATGACCACATTTACTATGTTTCGACTGCACGCTCTAATTTATATATGAAAATGATTATAATCAGTGGCTTCTCCTACTTTTATCAGGAAGTGATTTTTTTATGTTGTTCTCTTTGACTTGACTGGATGGAAACGTTGCTTAATCACAAATGTTTTATGTGATATTCCAATTTTGCACATAAGTTAAATTTGCAACTTAGAGTTTGGTTGAGTTTATGAATATGAGTTTAAAGGGGTCATGATCTAAGAAATCAAGATTCCCTTCATCTTTTGACATATAAGAGCTAATTGCACTACAAAAGTTTCTCATTAGTCTAAAAACAGTCTATAATGAAGCCAGTGTGAAAAAAATGGCACATTGTAGAATGTGCCACTTTATGATGTAATAGTGTGATTAAGCACTGCCTGCCCTGCCCACCGATTCTAAATCACTGCCTGTTTGGCACTGCCCACCAATTCTACCTCACTGTCTGTTTAGCCCTGCCAACCAGTTTTGACACATAGTGTAAGTAACGAAAAACGCAAATGCAGGTTTATGCAGAAACCAAATGATAAAGATGCTTTGAAAATAAAAAGATGCTGTGCAGTGCCAAGTTGTGGAAAAACACAGACTTTGCATCACCTTTCTTATGATCCCAACCAGGGACATTGCTAGAGTCGCGAGATATAAGGGGCTTAGCAAATTTCCACCTTTCCCCATACTCTCTGAATAATAAACTTCATATGACCACATCTTTAATGCTTTATCTGTATCTGTTAAATTAAAGTAATTTACATTACATGTGAAAAAATTACCACCTAGAGCTGCAAGGTTCTGGGTGCACTGAGAATGGGGAATCACAATTTCTTAGCATAGCCAAAACCTCAGAACAACTTGATGATGTAACAGAAACTACGGACTCTCTCTTTTCTAGCATTTTAAATACAGTTGCTCATTTACGCTTAAGGAAGGTTAAGGAAACCAGTATGACACCATGGTCTAATGAGCATACTCGCACCCTAAAGAGAGCAGCCTAAAAAATGGAACGCAGCTGGAGGAAAACAAAACTAGAGGTATTTCGTATTGCTTGGCGGGAAAGTAACCTATCCTACAGAAAAGCATTAAAAACTGCTAGATCCGATTACTTTTCTTCTCTTTTAGAAGAAAACAAACATAAACCCAGGTATTTATTCAATACAGTGGCTAAATTAACGAAAAATTAAGCCTCAACAAGTGTTGACATTTCCCAACATTAGAGCAGTAATGATTTTATGAACTACTTTACTTCTAAAATCGATACTATTAGAGATAAAATTACAACCATTCAGCCTTCAGCTACAGTATTGTATCAGACAGTGCACTATAGACCCACTGAGGAACAGTTCCACTCATTCTCTACTATAGGAGAGGAAGAATTGTATAAACTTGTTAAATCATTTAAACCAACAACATTAGACCCTATACCATCTAAGCTCCTAAAAGAGGTTCTTCCAGAAGTCATAGATCATCTTCTGACTATTATTAATTCCTCATTGTCATTAGGATATGTCCCCAAAACCTTCAAACTGGCTGTTATTAAGCCTCCCATCAAAAAAACACAACTTGACCCCAAAGAACTAGTTAATTATAGACCAATCTCGAATCTCCCTTTTCTGTCCAAGATATTAGAAAAGGTGGTATCCTCACAATTACATTCCTTCTTAGAGAAAAATGGTATATGTGAGGATTTCCAGTCAGGATTTAGACCGTATCATAGTACTGAGACTGCTCTCCTTAGAGTTACAAATGATCTGCTCTTATCATCTGGGGTCTCATTTATAAAACTATGCGTAGGATCTTTACTAAAAGTTTACGTGCGCCCAAAAGCCAAAAATGGCGTACGCCAAAAAATATTCCGATTTATAAAACCGTGCGTACGCACACCTGTAAGCAATGTTCCCTTTATAAATCACAGATCACCCGCAGATGTGCGTACGTGAACCAGCCTCATATCCCGCCCTGTACACGCCCATTTTTAACCATAAATAGTCAATGCAAATCACCTCATGATTGCTGATCAGCATGTAAATGAGAGTGGAATCCCATATATACCTGGAAAACTGGCATGCGACCCGCCAATTAATTAATCCAAGAAAGTGAAAACGTGCATTTCTGTTAGCCTAATTTTAATAATGGCGACAGGTGAGAAAAGAGGAAAAAAACGTAATTTCTCAGATACTGAGATTGAAACACTTGTAGGGGAGGTGGAGGCTCGGAAAACTGTGTTATTTGGTGGCCACAGCAGTGGGGTCACTAATAAAAAGAAGCAGTGCGAGTGGCAAAGTATTGCTTCTGCCGTCAATTGTGTCAGTGGGACAGAACGGACAGTTGCAGAATTAAAGAAAAAATGGTCCGACCTGAAGGTATACAAATTTTTTTTTTACCAACATATTACATTTGTGTTTTATTAGGCTATATACCTATATAAATAGCAATATTGATTTTCAAAAAGTTTTATTTACATGTGCTTACAGTATGCAAAATATGTGAAATAAAGATTCTCATTCATTCAAGGTGGAGGCAAAGAGAAAACTGTCCTCCCACCGCCAGAGCGTGGCTGCAACTGGTGGGGGCCCATGTACAGCTGATCTCACATCAGTGGACAGCAAAATCGCGGCTATAATTGGGGAGGTCAGCGTGTGTGGTATTGTGTCGGAAAAGGAGGGAGACACTGACGTGACTGAAACCACAGAGGAGCAAGGTTAAACCGATTTTTAATCATTAACGCTGTACATTTGAGTGTGTGGGGTGATAAATGGATAAATGTTGCCAATTGTTTGTCCTCCAGTCCTTCCGGAGTCTGAAGCTGTAAATGAACAGGAGGTTCAGGGTGAGGGGTTCTCAGATGCAGATGCACAGCGTCCGGCTCAAAGCAGTGCCCCTTCTGCGTCTGGCACGTCCAAAAGTGGTCGGGTACTCACTGACGCAGTCCTGCAGTTACAGCGAGAGACAATAAACGCTGTCAACAGGGTTGCAGATGAGCTACGGCAGATGAGAGAAGTGATGCAAGAAATTGCACAATCATTAAAAGATGCAGTTAAAACATGAACCTTGAGTTTTGTCTTTCTTTACAAACGCCGCATGACATCCTCACGGATTCTTGCACCTCGTTGATATCCCTCTTGTCGGCCAGGGGGCTGTGGCTCGGGGTCGTAATGCTGGGGTAGAGGGAGATCAGGAGGGAGAGGAATACCGTTTCTCAGTGCTATATTGTGCAAAACACCACACGCCCTGACAATCTTGCACACTTTTGCTGGATGGTATAAAAGTCTGCCACCCGAGGCATCCAGAGCACGCCATCTGCATTTCAGGATGCCGATGGCACGCTCCACAACTGCGCGGGCACGAGAGTGGACCTCGTTATAATGAGTTTCCTCTGCGCTCTGCGGGTTTAAAAATGGGGTGAGGAGCCAGCGTCTCAGGGGGTAGCCACTGTCGCCTGCAGGTTATAATTATATTAAAAACAAAATTGTTACAGTTTCTACTTTTTAATATTGTTAAACTCACCAAGAAGCCAGCCATCACGTACTGCGCCTGCATTTAGTCTGTTCCCTACACTGCTATGTGTCAAGATAAAGGAATCATGTGTTGAACCAGGCCAGCGTGCCACAATGTTTGTGAGGGTCATGTTGGAGTCACATATGATTTGCACATTAATAGAATGCACATGCTTTCTATTAACATAAGCAAATTCATTTTCAGATGGTGCCCTTATAGCAACATGAGTGCAGTCAATTGCGCCGATTACATTTGGGAAACCAGACATTGCTGCAAATTGCGTTTTAATTTCGGCCTGTTCTCGCACAGTGTAGGGGAACCTGATGTATCGACTAACCATATTAAGTATACCATTTAAAACGACAGATATTATGGCACTCAGGGACGGCTGTGATATACCAGACCTATAGGGTGAGATGATAGATTCCAAACGAATTATTTCATATACAAAAAGGTCTTAGAGACAAATTTGAGGATTACTTATAGTTTTTTTATATTATTAATTTACCTGTCTGCCAATTCCCGCTGGAAACAGCCGGTTGCCAAGAACCCCAGAGTGGTGAGGACTTGTATTTGGACTGGGATGGCATGGTTCCGGCGTGTTGCCCTCTCTAATACTGGACCCAATTCAGCACATAGATCCAAGAGCACAGCTCTAGGGAATCTAAATCGGCTTATTAGCCAGTCATCATCATGGGCCAGGAAATCATCATGGTCCCTGAAAACTCGTTCTCTCCTTATTCTGCCATTAGCGTAATCCTCCAACAGTGCCAGGAGTGCCATCATGAAGCATTACATACCCGGGTCACCGGAGAATTTATATGTTTCTAGCAAATAGACTGATCGTTAACACCTTGACAAAATCACTTAATTAATTTGTGGGCGAAAATTTAAGACGAAAATGTTATAGTGAACACATGCTTCTTGACGGTTTTGTAATGAACACCGTAATAGTTAGGACCGATGATGAGTAGCGATTGTGCTTCATGACTGTATTTGCAGACTTTGACATTTTATGATATAGGCTATGTACATTAAGGAAAATATTTCCTTTTTACACTGTGTTCTGCAGTTCTCTAATAAAAGGGTATTTCATGCTATTCTGTAGGCTATCACATGTATCGCGCCATGTCCTCCTGTGCTCCCGTTGTGGACAATGTGACTGTAAGGCAGCGCTGATTATTATTTTATTTTACTTTTAATACATTTTGAATTACGTTTGGATTTTACTAGATGTATATAGCCTAAAACAATCGGCACAAATAACACTGTTGGATTTAATCTTCATGATAATGTGGATATAACGTATGAAATGGAGTGAAAATTAAATGTCATTCATTCTTATAATCGTTCTTCTCACATTTATTTTCTACAATCTAACTTCAGTTCACGACCTCACCATCGGTGTCGCCAATTCCCTTTGTCTCCAGAATGTGCGTACGCACGGCTCAAAGTTTGCTTAAAGGTGCGCACATTCTCCCGTCAAGTTTGTTTTTTATAGATCACAACCTTTGCGTGGGAACTGGCGTACGTACGTTTCCAGCCCCGTTTTGTGCGTACGCACGCTTTATAAATGAGGCCCCTGATCATGGGTGTATCTCTCTATTAGTATTATTGGATCTTAGTGCTGCGTTTGACACAATTGACCACAACATTCTTTTGCATAGACTTGAACACTTTGTTGGCATTAATGGAAGTGCATTAGCATGGTTTTAATCGTACTTATATGACCGCCATCAGTTCGTAGCAGTGAATGAAGATGTATCATATCGATCACAAGTGCAGTATGAAGTACCTCAAGGCTCAGTACTAGAGCTACTCTTCACGCTTTATATGTTACCCTTGGGAGATATCATCAGGAAACATGGTGTTAGCTTTCACAGTTATGCTGATGATACTCAGCTCTATATTTCTTCGCGGCCCGGTGAAACACACCAATTTGAAAAACTAATGGAATGCATAGTCGATATGAGAAACTGGATGACGAGAAATCTCTTACTGCTAAATTCTGAAACAACAGAGGTTTTAATATTAGGACCTAAAAACTCTGCTTGGAATAACCTAGAACACTGTCTAAGACTTTATAGTTGCTCTGTCAATTCTTCGTCATCAGTTAGGAACCTTGGTGTGCTATTTGAACATTGCACTGGCTCCCTATCAAGCATCGCATAGATTTTAAAATATTGCTTATTACTTATAAAGCCCTGAATGGTTTAGCACCTCAGTATTTGAATGAGCTCCTTTTACATTATAATCCTCTACGTCCGCTACGTTCTCAAAACTCAGGCAATTTGATAATACCTAGAATATCAAAATCAACTGCAGGCGGCAGATCCTTTTCATATTTGGCACCCAAACTCTGGAATAACCTACCTAACATTGTTCGGGAGGCAGACACACTCTTGCAGTTTAAATCTAGATTAAAGATCCATCTCTTTAACCTGGCATACACATAGCATACTAATATGCTTTTATTATCCAAATCCGTTAAAGGATTTTTAGGCTGCATTAATTAGGTAAACCGGAACCGGAAACACTTCCCATAACAACCTATGTACTTGCTACATCATTAGAAGAATGGCATCTACGCTAATATTTGTCTGTTTCTCTCTTGTTCCGAGGTCACCGTGGCCACCAGATCCAGTCTGTGTCCAGAGCAGAGGGTCACTGCAGTCACCCGGATCCAGTACGTATCCAGACCAGATGCTGGATCAGCACCTAGAAAGGACCTCTACATCCCTGAAAGACAGCGGAGACCAGGACAACTAGAGCCCCAGATACAGATCCCCTGTAAAGACCTTGTCTCAGAGGAGCACCAGGACAAGACCACAGGAAACAGATGATTCTTCTGCACAATCTGACTTTGCTGCAGTCTGGAATTGAACTACTGGTTTCGTCTGGTCAGAGGAGAACTGGCCCCCCAACTGAGCCTGGTTTCTCCCAAGGTTTTTTTCTCCATTCTGTCACCGATGGAGTTTCGGTTCCATGCCGCTGTCGCCTCTGGCTTGCTAAGTTGGGGACACTTCATCTACAGCGATATCGTTGACTTGATTGCAAATAAATGCACAGACACTATTTAACTGAACAGAGATGACATAACTGAATCCAATGATGAACTGCCTTTAACTATCATTTTTGCATTATTGACACTGTTTTCTTAATGAATGTTGTTCAGTTGCTTTGACGCAATGTATTTTGTTTAAAGCGCTATATAAATAAAGGTGACATTGACATTGACATTGACATTGCTGACAGGACCAGGCTAATATGGTCATACTTCCTGGTTCTAGTAAGAACTCTTGGTGCTGCATTTTGGACTAGCTGTAGTTTGTTTACTAAGCGTGCAGAACGACCACCCAATAAAGCATTACAATAATCTAACCTTGAGGTCATGAAATGCATGGATTAACATTTCTGCATTTGACATTGAGAGCATAGGCCGTAATTTAGATATATTTTTGAGATGGAAAAATGCAGTTTTACAAATGCTAGAAACGTGGCTTTCTAAGGAAAGATTGCGATCAAGTAGCAAACCTAGGTTCCTAACTGATGATGAAGAATTGACAGAGCAACCATCAAGTCTTAGACAGTGTTCTAGGTTATTACAAGCAGAGTTTTTAGGTCCTATAATTAACACCTCTGTTTTTTTCAGAATTTAGCAGTAAGAAATTACTCGTCATCCAGTTTTTTATATCGACTATGCAATCCATTAGTTTTTCAAATTGGTGTGTTTCACCGGGCTGCGAAGAAATATAGAGCTGAGTATCATCAGCATAACAGTGAAAGCTAACACCATGTTTCCTGATGATATCTCCCAAGGGTAACATATAAAGCGTGAAGAGTAGCGGCCCTAGTACTGAGCCTTGAGGTACTCCATACTGCACTTGTGATCGATAGGATACATCTTCATTCACTGCTACGAACTGATGGCGGTCATATAAGTACGATTTAAACCATGCTAATGCACTTCCACTGATGCCAACAAAGTATTCAAGTCTATGCAAAAGAATGTTGTGGTCAATTGTGTCAAACGCAGCACTAAGATCCAATAAAACTAATAGAGAGATACACCCACGATCAGATGATAAGAGCAGATCATTTGTAACTCTAAGAAGAGCAGTCTCAGTACTATGATACGGTCTAAATCCTGACTGGAAATCCTCACATATACCATTTTTCTCTAAGAAGGAATATAATTGTGTGGATACCACCTTTTCTAGTATCTTGGACAGAAAAGGGAGATTCGAGATTGGTCTATAATTAACTAGTTCTTTGGGGTCAAGTTGTGGTTTTTTGATGAGAGGCTTAATAACAGCCAGTTTGAAGGTTTTGGGGACATGTCCTAATGACAATGAGGAATTAATAATAGTCAGAAGAGGATCTATGACTTCTGGAAGCACCTCTTTTAGGAGCTTAGATGGTATAGGGTCTAACATACATGTTGTTGGTTTAGATGATTTAACAAGTTTATACAATTCTTCCTCTCCTATGGTAGAGAATGAGTGGAACTGTTCCTCATGGGGTCTATAGTGCACTGTCTGATGTGATACTGTAGCTGACGGCTGAATGGTTGCAATTTTATCTCTAATAGTATCGATTTTAGAAGTAAAGTAGTTCATAAAGTCATTACTGCTGTGGTATTGGGAAATGTCAACACTTGTTGAGGCTTTATTTTTCGTTAATTTAGCCACTGTATTGAATAAATACCTGGGGTTATGTTTGTTTTCTTCTAAAAGAGAAGAAAAGTAATCAGATCTAGCAGTTTTTAATGCTTTTCTGTAGGATATGTTACTTTCCCGCCAAGCAATACGAAATACCTCTAGTTTTGTTTTCCTCCAGCTGCGCTCCATTTTTTGGGCTGCTCTCTTTAGGGTGCGAGTATGCTCATTATACCATGGTGTCAAACTGTTTTCCTTAACCTTCCTTAAGCGTAAAGGAGCAACTTTATTTAAAGTGCTAGAAAAGAGAGAGTCCATAGTTTCTGTTACATCATCAAGTTGTTCTGAGGTTTTGGATATGCTAAGGAATTTGGATACATCAGGAAGATAACTTAAAAAGCAGTCTTTTGTGTTAGAAGTGATGGTTCTTCCATACTTGTAACAAGAAGTAGAATTTACAATTTTGGCTATATGAATTTTGCAAAGAACTAAATAATGATCTGAGATATCATCACTTGGCTGAATAATTTCAACACCATCAACATCAATTCCATGTGACAGTATTAAATCTAGAGTATGATTTCGACAATGAGTAGGTCCTGAAACGTGTTGTCTAACACCAATAGAGTTCAGAATGTCTATAAATGGTGATCCCAATTCATCGTTTTCATTATCAACATGGATATTAAAATCACAACTATTAAAACTTTATCTGCAGCCAGAACTAACTCGGATGCAAAATCACCAAACTCTTTAATAAAGTCTGTATGGTGCCCTTGTGGCCTGTATACAGTAGCCAGTACAAACATAACAGGGGATTTATCATTAACATTTGTTTCTTTGGATAATGTTATATGAAGTACCATTACTTCAAACGAGTTATACTTGTAGCCTGCCCTCTGAGAAATCCTGAAAACGTTGTTATAAATTGAAGCAACACCTCCACCTTTGCCTTTTAGACGTGGCTCATGTTTATAACAGTAATCTTGGGGAGTGGACTCATTTAAAATAATGTAATCATCAGGTTTTAGCCAGGTTTCTGTCAAACAGAGTACATCTATATTATGATCAGTGATCATATTATTTACAAAAAGTGTTTTCGTAGAAAGGGATCTGATATTCAATAAGCCAAGCTTTATCATTTGTTTATCCATATTGATTCTGTTTTTTATTTGTTGAACCTCAATTAAATTGTTAATCTTAACTTGGTTTGGACGTTTTTTGTATTTTCTAGTTCGGGGAACAGACACAGTCTCTATAGTGTGATATCTAGGTGAAAGAGTCTCTATGTGCTGAGAATTAACTGACCTCTGTGACGGGAGGTAGCTAGCAGACGGTCGGTTTAGCCAGTCTGTCTGCTTCCTGACCTGGGCCCCAGTTAGTCAAGTATAAACACTAAGACTATTTGCCATATTTCTAGAGAGAAGAGTGGCGCCACCCCAGGAGGGATGAAGACCATCTCTTTTAAACAGGTCAAGTCTGCCCCAAAAGCTCGTCCAATTGTCTATGAAACCTATGTTATTCTGTGGGCACCACTTAGACATCCAGCCATTGAGTGATGACAATCTGCTATGCATCTCATCACCACGGTAAGCAGGGAGGGGACCAGAGCATATTACAGTGTCTGACATCGTGCTTGCAAGTTCACACACCTCTTTAATGTTATTTGCCAGCAGTGCACTGGCTCCCTATCAAACATCGTATAGACTTTAAAATATTGCTTATTACTTATAAAGCCCTGAATTGTTTAGCACCTCAGTAATTGAATGAGCTCCATTTACATTATAATCCTCAATGTCCGCTACAATCTCAAAACTCGATAATCTTGACAATCTCAATTTGATAATACCTAGAATATAAAAATCAACTGCGGGCGGCAGATCCTTTTCTTATTTGGCGCCTAAACTCTGGAATAACCTACCTAACATTGTTCGGGAGGCAGACACACTCTTGCAGTTTAAATCTAGATTAAAGACCCATCTCTTTAACCTGGCTTACACATAACATACTAATATGCTTTTAATATCCAAATCCGTTAAAGTATTTTTAGGCTGCATTAATTAGGTAAACCAGAAACGGGAACACTTCCCATAACACCCGATGTACTTGCTACATCACTAGAAGAATGGCACCTACGCTAATATTTGTCTGTTTCTCTCTTATTCCGAGGTCACCTTACCCACCAGATCCAGTCTGTATCCAGATCAGAGGGTCACTGCAGTCATCCGGATCCAGTACGTATCCAGACCAGATGGTGGATCAGCACCTAGAAAGGACCTCTACTGCCCTGAAAGACAGCGGAGACCAGGACAACTAGAGCCCCAGATACAGATTCCCTGTAAAGACCTTGTCTCAGAGGACCACCAGGACAAGACCACAGGAAACAGATGATTCTTCTGCACAATCTGACTTTGCTGCAGCCTGGAATTGAACTACTGGTTTCGTCTGGTCAAAGGAGAACTGGCCCCCCAACTGAGCCTGGTTGCTCCCAAGGTTTTTTTCTCCATTCTGTTACCGATGGAGTTTGGTTCCTTGTCACTGTTGCCTCTGGCTTGCTTAGTTGGGGTCACTTCATCTACAGCAATATCGTTGACTTGATTGCAAATAAATGCACAGACACTATTTAACTGAACAGAGATGACATCACTGAATTCAACAATGAACTACCTTTAACTATCATTCTGCATTATTGACACACTGTTTTCCTAATGAATGTTGTTCAGTTGCTTTGACGCAATGTATTTTGTTTAAAGCGCTACATAAATAAAGGTGACTTTACTTGACTTGACTGGACAATTTTTTTAATTGTCTAAATATCATATTCTTTCACCATGACTATACACTAACTATACAAAATAAAATTTATTTACAAAATGCTGTTTATAATAGGGATGGAATGATTACCAGTCTGTTGATTAATTGTGATCAAATTCACCAAATGGTCATTATTATCATTTTATATTTTAATTATCATTACAACTGTATTAGATTACCGTGAGTTGAACAACTGGGGATAAATAAAAAAAATGTTTTATTTGTTAAGTGACTGGTCCATCTTCAAAAAGATCACGGGCTTTTAGCAAAACATCAAGGGGTTAAACCCCAAAGCAACCTCCCCTCCCCTCTCCTTGCAACACTACTGATCCTAACATTAGGAAAGAGTGGATGAACTTTTTATTGAAGTTCCAGACCACATCAGTAAGAACTCTGTCCTTTGTTCACTTAATTTTTACAGTGGATTAATTTACAAACAAAGCACAATTCTATACAGGATTTTCAAAAAGTTTGAAACTAATAGATGATGCTGTGCCGGCTACATTGAATCTGACACTGAATCTGACACTGAATCTGTTTTGTGTGTGTGCATGTGTGTGTGTGTGATCACTATTGCTTTTTCTGCTAATCAGGTCAATTTACTAATGTGTTTTAACCTCAATCACAGCAGAGTTGATATTTGAAGGATGTAGGTTGTCAAGCATACACAACTATTAGTCAGTCATAGTAGTGGCCATTTACTTCTGAGTCTTCAATCCTCCATGCCTATTCAAACAGAATGATCTAATAAGGGGGGTTAAAACAGAACAGAAAATAGCCTTTAACTTATCAATCACCATGTTTTTTTTATGTGTCTTTTGGTGTTTGTAAATGTCTGAAATATCCAATTATTTGACAAATGTGCATCTAATCCATTTAAAGTGTGATCAAGAAAGCTAAGACAGTGCGAGTACAAACTAGAAAGTGCATGGTAATGGTAATGATGCAGTGCAAGTCAAACCAATTTAATGACTGTTTTACTGTTTTTTTAAGTAAATAATTGCATCCTTAATTGGTGAGATTTAAAAAAAAAAACAATTCAAAAATCTTAATTTACACTTTTACCATTAATGTAATTATATTAGACAGACCTCTTAATAAAAAAGACCAATATGGCTTTTAAACAATTACTATGACCAGTAGTAATTGTTTGTGCATAAAATTACTTAATTTTAGTATTGTATGCAAAAGCCGCTGTATTTGCGCATTTCTCCAGTACAGAGATTTGTGCATATGGATTTGTGCATCTGTTGTGTGCATAAGGTTGACACTCTTTTCACTCCATACACATCTATCTCTCATCTACTGCTCATTCACTTGATCTGATGATCTGTTTAAAGTGGTTTAATTAATTGATTAAATCTTAAATCTGTGTGCATAGTGTTCAAGTGTATCAATTACAAATCATTAGCATTAATTAACTCATTTAATTTATTAAATATTTTTGTTCAAATAGTTGAGTAAAACATTTAATTTGTTAAATAGTTGACATTTTTACTATAGTATTAAAATTGTGGCCTAATGGTTAGAGAGTCGGACTTGTAAACCAAAGTTCACAAGTTTGAGTCTCAGTGCCGGCAAGAGTTGTAGGTTGGGGGAGTGAATGAACATCGTTCTCTTCCACCCTCAATACCCAGAAATACCAATGGCTGAAGTGCCCTTGAGCAAGGCACTGAACCCCCAATTGCTGCCTGGGTGCTGGAGCAAATAGCTGCCCACTGCTCTGGGTCTGTGTTAACGGTGTGTGTGTGTGTTACTTACCAACTGCTGTGTGTGTGCACTTGGATGGTTAAAATGCAGAACACCAATTCTGAGAGTTCACAGAAATGTTTTCAATGATTTCCTCAGAGTTTGACTGTTCTGTTATTGCAGGGGATTTTAATATTCACGTATATAAAGCAGAAAACAAAACTACAAAAGAAATTATAACTGTTTTAAACACTTTGAAATGATTCATAATGTGCACGAACCCACACACAGTTGAGGACACTCTCTAGATTTAATCATCAGTAAGGGTCTAAACATATCATCCATTGTTATTAAGGGCGTAGTACTATCTGATCACTTCTGTATTCTTCGATATATTGATCTGTGCTACCACTGTATTTAGATCAGTCTCTGTCAGAAATAGATGCATTAACGAGAACACTAGTGTGCTATTTATGGAGGCTATATCTTTAACACCAAGCATTTCTGAAGACTCTGTTGATCTTCTCCTTGATTCCTAAACTCAAAAGTTAAGAATGTTATTGATGATATTGCTCCTGTAATAGTCAGTAAGAAGACTGGCAGACAGAAATCAGCTAAATCAGCAAAATCAACAGAAGCACAAAATATGAAAAGACAAAGCAGAAAAGCTGAGCGAATGTGGCAGAAGATGAAACTTGAAGTTCACTATAGCATCTATAAGACAGTGTTCATACTTTCAATGTAGACTAGCCACAGCTACACAGAGTTTCTTCTCAAACCTTATAAACACTAACTTAAACAATATTATTTTTGCTACTGTTGAGAGACTGACAAACCCACTAATTCAGATTCCCAGTGAAATGCTCTCCGAAAGCAATTGCAATGAGTTTGCTTACTTCTTTTCTGAGAAAATTATTAATATCAGGAAGGTGATTAGCACATCCTCAGTTATGCAGTGGTCAGACCGATTTGGCTGCAGTATCAAAAAGAAGATACTACAGGTGCATCTCAATAGATTAGAATGTCATGGGAAAGTTCCTTTATTTCAGTAATTCAACTCAAATTGTGAAACTCGTGTATTAAATCAATTTAATTCACACAGACTGAAGTAGTTTAAGTCTTTTGTTCTTTTAATTGTGATGATTTTGACTCACATTTAACAAAAACTCACCAATTCATCTTAACAAATTAGAATATTGTGATATGCCAATCAGTGAATCAACTCAAAACACCTTCAAAGGTTTCCTGAGCCTTCAAAATGGTCTTTCTGTTTGGTGCACTAGGCTACACAATCATGGGGAAAACTGCTGATCTGATAGTTGTCCAGAAGACAATCATTGACACCCTTCACAAGGAGGGTAAGCCACAAACATTCATTGCCAAAGAAGCTGGTTGTTCACAGAGTGCTGTATTCAAGCATGTTAACAGAAAGTTGAGTGGAAGGAAAAAGTGTGGAAGAAAAAGATGATTCAAGAATTTTAGTGAACTTCACAAGCAATGGACTGAGGCTGAGGTCAAGGCATCAAAAGCCACCACACACAGATGTGTCAAGGAATTTGCTGAACCACAGACAACGTCTGAGTCATCTTTCCTGGGCTAAGTAGAAGAAGAAATGAGCTGTGGCTCAGTGGTCCAAAGTCCTCTTTTCAGATGAGAGCAAGTTTTGTATTTTTCATTTGGAAACCAATGTCCTAGAGTCTGGAGGAAGGGTGGAGACAGAGGCGAACCAAGATGAAGTGGGGGCCCCAAGCAAGATTTAAAGATGAGGCCCTTCTAATATATATGCATTTTTTATTCACCTTTAGAAACCCCTATTTTTGCAAATGCCTAAATAATGTTTTGATATTTTAAATATAAAACTTTGAATACTGAATTTTATTTCTAATTTAAACAAAATAAAGGTACTTTAAATGTGAAATTTAAACTGCCAGTAGGAGGCAGTAAGTCACTGTTAATAAGTGAGTCATTGAGATTGAACTGAATCATTTAAATGTTTGATTCATTCAGGAACAAAACAGAGGCAAAACAGCACTGTGGCTTTGATGGAATTATTTTTGTTGTCGAAATCAAGCAGGCAAAAACAGGCAATATGGTGTCTAAACGTAAGTCTCTTAATTAACTTATAGTTTATTGAACTTATAAAAAAAGATGTCCCCATGTCTTAAATTTGTGATCATTCTGAATGTTTTTTAATACACTGAATCATGCAGAGAAAAAGTACACTAGACTTCACATAATGCGCGCACACTGTAGGTGTTTTGAATGTTTTTTGCATCCTGAGAATATTCAGCAAAATAACTTGTCATGGTATGTTACTTAACTATGTCATGTTATGAATAAACTAAACATTTTAAATTGTTACCTCCGTGTGTTTCTTCTGAGTTTCTTTATGTGTGCTCTTATGCTCATTTGTTTTGAAATCTCTCACAAAAAGACAAACCGAGAGATCCTCAACAGCGTGACCTTGATACCAGAAATACACTATACATGAACAATCTTTGTTTACATTGAAGGCTAATAAAATTAGTAGAATAATTTGAATAGTTTCGATGCCTCGCTGGTTATTTTTTTTTCTTCACTTATGTTTTAAATCAAGCTATTTTTTAAAAGCAAACAAACATTTTATAACTATAAGGCTGATTAGCTGTAGCTCGACCTATATTATTATTATTATTATTATTATTATTATTATTATTATTATTGAGAACATTAAGATGATAGTTTGACCTGTATTCTGCTTCTGCGATTCTCTCTAATTAGACAGAGGTGGGAGTAAGTTACACATGTGCAAGTCACAAGTAAGTCTCAAATCTTAACCTTCAAATCTCAAGCAAGTTCAAGTAATTTTTTTTAGAATCAAGTCATTTAACACAAGTCGGGGTCAAGTCTCAAGTCATGAATATCAAGTCAAAGTCAAGTCTTTTATAAATATTAGTCAAGCAAGTCTCAAGTCCTTAAATTTGCAACTTAAGTCTGAGTCGAGTCAAGTTATCTGATGTGGCCAAAAATATTTAAGACCAATTGAATCTGAATTTAAGACATTTTAAGACTTTTAAGATCTTTTATTAGGAAAATATTACTCAACACTATTTAAGGACCCGCGGACACCCTGGATGCAGGTGATTTGTGTGTCTTTCCTGGTATTCTATTGCACATTAAAAGGGCCTACCTGCTAAACACTACCATAATATGCTGCTGCTAAGTGCAAACCTAGCTAACCTGTTTCCCACTAACCCTGTTAGTAATTGTACTATTACCAGTAATTCATCTTGCAAATAATTAAATGAAAATAAAATGGAATTAACAACAAAACATTTGCTTGTAATATAATTATCCTTGAGTCAGTCTTATATCCATTATGTACCGCTGTCATGTTTCCTTTTTCCACCTCTTGCTTTTTTTCCCCCACTTCTGTCTACCTAACGGATAAATCCTCAAATCCTCAATTTTTAAATCAGCAAATGCAGGAGTAAGCGCTGTGCCAATTTGAAAACGGCAAGGACGCATCACGAGGAATAAAGCAAGCACATCCAGCATAACGCGAGACGGGGTTCCCTAGGGGGGATGCACATATATTGCTCCATGTTATATTAATAATGACATTTTCGATTGTTCAAATGGTCAGCAGTCAGTGTCCCCTCAAAATGCAGACGGGCCCAGGCAATTGCCTGTCTTGCCTGCATTGCTATGCCTCTCTGCTATGAGAAGCTCATAGCCCAAGTTGCTTGAAGTCCAGTGTTAAGTTTCCACAATCTGTGATGATTTGGGGTTCAATGTCATCTGCTGGTGTTGGTCCTTTGTGTTTATTGAAAACCAAAGTCTCTGCACCCGTTTACCAAGAAATTTTGGAGCACTTCATGCTTTCTTCTGCTAACCAGCTTTTTGAAAATGCTGATTTCATTTTCCAGCAGGATTTGGCACCTGTTCATACTGCCAAAAGCACCAAAAGTTGGTTAAGTGACCATGGTGTTGATGTGCTTGACTGGCCAGCAAACTCACCAGACCTGAACCTAATAGAGAATCTATGGAGTATTGTCAAGAGGAAAATGAGAAAAAGAGACCAAAAAATGCAGATGAGCTAAAGGCCACTGTCAAAGAAACCTGGGTATCCATACCACCTCAACAGTACCACAAACTGATCACCTCCATGCCATGCCGAATTGAGGCAGTAATTAAAGCAAAAGGAGCTGAGTACTGAGTACATGTACAATAAATGAAAATACTTACCAGAAAGCCAACAATTCACTATTTTTTATATATATATTAATATATATATATATATACAAATTATTCTTATTTGTTTGGTGGGTTTTTGGTAAATGTGAGCCAAAATCATCACAATTAAAAGAACCAAAGACTTAAACTTCTTCAGTCTGTGTGCACTGTATTTATTTAATACACAATTTTCACCATCCATCCATCTTCTTCCGCTTATCCGGGGCCGGGTCGCGGGGGCAGCAGTCTAAGCAGAGATGCCCAGACTTCCCTCTCCCTAGACATTTCCTCCAGCTCTTCTGTGAGGATACCAAGGCATTTCCAGACCAGCCGAGAGACATAGTCCCTCCAGCGTGTCCTCTGTCTCCTCCTGGTGAAACAGATGCCCGAGCCACCTCAGCTGGCTCCTCTCAGTGTGGAGTTGAATTACTGAAATAAATGAACTTTTCCATGACATTCTAATTTATTGAGATTCACCTCGATGTCTATTTTTGAAGCAACTGATAGCAAAATTTTGGAAGAAACAGTGCAGCACCTAAAATGGTTAATCTGCTATCTTGACACACTTCCCATATCTTTTTTCAAAAGCGTGTTTAACTGTTTAGAAGCAGATCTCTGAAAAGCCTCACTTCTTTCTGGGATTTTTCCAAACTCCCTGAGATCTTGATAACATAATTTTGAACAATTATAGTCCAATATCAAATCTTACTTTTTATCCAAGATTATTGAATAGATAGTCTTTAATCAGCTAAACAAATACTTAAACTCAAACTGATACCTGGAGAATTTTAAATCTGATTTCCAACCACATCACTTAAATTCTGATTCTGGCAAAATATCAATGCTGGTTCAAAAAAATAATAATAATTAAAAAATAATAATAATATTAATAATAATAATAATAGTCAAGTCAAGTCAAGTAAAGTCACCTTTATTTATATAGCGCTTTATTCAAAATACATTGCGTCAAAGCAACTGAACAACATTCATTAGGAAAACAGTGTGTCAATAATGCAAAATGACAGTTAGAGGCAGTTCATCATTGAATTCAGTGATGTTATCTCTGTTCAGTTAAATAGTGTCTGTGAATGTATTTGCAATCAAGTCAACGATATCGCTGTAGATGAAGTGACCCCAACTAAGCAAGCCAGAGGCGACAGTGGCAAGGAACCGAAACTCCATCGGTGACAGAATGGAGAAAAAAACCTTGGGAGAAACCAGGCTCAGTTGGGGGCCAGTTCTCCTCTGACCAGACGAAACCAGTAGTTCAATTCCAGGCTGCAGCAAAGTCAGATTGTGCAGAAGAATCATCTGTTTCTTGTGGTCTTGTCCTGGTGGTCATCTGAGACAAGGTCTTTACAGGGGATCTGTATCTGGGGCTCTAGTTGTCCTGGTCTCCGCTGTCTTTCAGGGCAGTAGTGGTCCTTTCTAGGTGCCGATCCACCATCTGGTATGGATGCGTACTGGATCCGGATGACTGCAGTGACCCTCTGATCTGGATACAGACTGGATTTGGTGGCTACGGTGACCTCGGAATAAGAGAGATACAGACTAATATTAGCGTAGATGCCATTCTTCTAGTGATGTTGCAAGTACATCGGGTGTTATGGGAAGTGTTCCCGGTTCCAGTTAACCTAATTATTGCAGCCTAAAAATCCTTTAACGGATTTGGATATTAAAGCATATTATGTATGTTATGTGTAAGCCAGGTTAAAGAGATGGGTCTTTAATCTACATTTAAACTGCAAGAGTGTGTCTGCCTCCCGAACAATGTTAGGTAGGTTATTCCAGAGTTTAGGCGGCAAATAGGAAAAGGATCTGCCACCCGCAGTTGATTTTGATATTCTAGGTATTATCAAATTGCTTGAGTTTTGAGAACGTAGCAGACGTAGAGGATTATAATGTAACAGGAGCTCATTCAAATACTGAGGTGCTAAACCATTCAGGGCTTTATAAGTAATAAGCAATATTTTAAAATCTATATGATGTTTGATAGCGAGCCAGTGCAGTGTTGACAGGACCGGGATAATATGGTCATACTTCCTGGTTCTAGTAAGAACTCTTGCTGCTGCATTTTGGACTAGCTGTAGTTTGTTTACTAAGCATGCAGAACGACCACCCAATAAACCATTACAATAATCTAACCTTAAGGTCATAAATGCATGGATTAACATTTCTGCATTTGACATTGAGAGCATAGGCCGTAATTTAGATATATTTTTGAGATGGGAAAATGCACACAAGCCCTCCCCACAACAACAAGGTAGCAACACGTTGAAGGAGTCGGTTATATCCTATATTTTTATTTATTTGATTTAGGCCTATTCAAGTTGCATTTTCTGTATACTTTTATTTTTGGACTGATAATGTCAAATAATTGTATGTGAGAGAGTCAGCGGCTTAATATAAATGCGTTCCTATTGGTTAAGTGTTAGAGGAGCTCAGCGTATTCTGACCATTAGCCTGCTCCAGACCAGGTTAGCTTTGGGAAACCAAATCAAGTGAAAATAAGTCAGACAAACTGAAATAGGCCTGGCTTATTTGGTAAACTTGTTTTATGAAACAGCCCCCTTATTATGTTAACATGCTATTTATGTGCTTCAAGACTGATGTGAATTCAGAAGAGTCCCTGTTCATACACACATCAGTATGGCTGTCATTCATAGGCTGTGATTAGTTTTTGCATTTATTGTAGCATAGCACAGAATTCAAATAAATGCGATGATGTGAAATGTTTAGTGTTAAATTCTCTTCCTCACTTTATTATTTTTTTTTTTTAAAGGAATAGGCAACTTCCTGTTGCTATGGTTACTTCCACAGTGAAATGAGAATCCTCCATTAGATGTTTCAGATAATCAGCTATCACTGGCTCTCGCTTGCTAACTCACTCTCCTTTGCTGCACCGATGAAAAAGCCCTATTAATTTACTATGTTGACCTGAGTTTCCAATCCTGCATTCTGTGCTTAGTTTGCGTGTGGTTGTAACATTGACTTCATCTCTATACGGAATTAGCTTCCACTGTTATGCTGATGATACTCAGCTATATATCTCAACGAGACCAGATGAAACTTCTAAATTATCTAAGCTAACAGAGTGTGTTAAAAATGTAAAAGATTGGATGACAATTAATTTTCTCCAATTAAATTCGGATAAGACAGAGATATTAATTATTGGACCAAAAAACACTACACAGATACTTGTAGATTACAATCTACAACTAGACGGATGTACTGTTACTTCCTCTACAGTCAAAAATCTGAGTGTTATATTAGACAGCAACTTGTCTTTTGAAAATCATATTTCCCATGTTACAAAAACTGCATTCTTCCATCTTAGAAACATTGCCAAGCTAAAAAACATGTTATCTGTTTCTGATGCAGAAAAGCTAGTTCATGCATTTATGCAGCTAGAGTCTTTACCAGGTCAAGAAAATATGATCATATTACCCCAATTTTACAGTCTCTGCACTGGCTACCTATTAAGTTCCGTATCAGTTACAAATTATCATTACTTACCTACAAGGCCCTAAATGGTTTAGCTCCTGCGTACCTAACTAGCCTTCTACCACGTTACAATCCATCACGCTCCCTAAGGTCACAAAATGCTGGACTTTTGGTAGTTCCTAGGATAGCAAAGTCCACTACAGGAGGTAGAGCTTTTTCACATTTGGCTCCCAAACTCTGGAACAGCCTTCCTGATAATGTTCGGGGTTCAGACACAGTCTCTCTGTTTAAATCTAGATTAAAAATGCATCTCTTTCACCAAGCATTTGAATAATGTATCTTAAATTGTTAGTGTAGTTGCATCTGATCAAATGCGCATTTTATTCTTTAGCTTGGGTTAAACTAATAAATTTTACTTTGTTGGATCAGCAGCTATGCTAATGATGTCTCTATTTGTTTCTATGTTTTGCCACGGGTAACTAGGATTTACACAAGCTCCAGTCTGGATCCAGAACACCTGAGAAGAGATGATGCTGACCCTCAGAGGACCCCAGATGATGCTAACCCTGAATCAACAAACAGAACTAACAAATATTGCTACAAGTGTGACTGCATCATATAATAATGATTAATTATTAATAATAATAATAATGTTCATCGTCTGGCTGACTAAGTCTTGTATTAATTTTTTCAACAAATCCTGTCATACGTGCACAAACTGACAATCACCACTTATAAGCTATTACTAAATATTGTAGAAACATAATTTTCTGTCAAGTTTCTTTGTAATGATTTGTATTGTAAAAAGCGCTATACAAATAAACTTGAATTTAACTGAATTGAATCTCTCAATGATTACAACAACATACATTCAAACATTAGCATATTTTGATGAAAAAACAAATAAAAAAAAAGATAGTTCTGCACAAACAAGGTAATAGATTGGGCTTCATTCATCTGAGTGGACAGTTTAGGATACACACACAGACACACACATGCACATACTCTCACTCATTCACACTCTCTCTCTCTCTCTCTCTCTCTCTCACACACACACACACACAAACACAAACACATACTATCACACTCCCACACACACTGACATTTTAACAATTTATTTAAATCCACTTAAAGAAATAATTTACAAGAACATAAATACTACATATGCATTTAAATACATGCACAGAATCATGAATCATTGACATACAGCGGATCCTCACTATATAAAGCATATCACTCAGTTGTTATGGGTAAAATATCAATGTCTTCACATTATATTGCTGGTGCCTGTCATAACAGACAAAGCACATTACTTTGCTTGCCATTTAGCCCTCTTTTTGGGCATCCAAAATCGCTGAAGCGCTCTTCCAACTAACCTGTGTGTGTGCCCTAAGCTGCCATATGAAAACAAGTAACTGGCCTCAATAACCTATCTCTGAAATAGTATTTAGGAGTGGTTGGTTTGGTGATAAAAGATTCCTCCATACTAGAGTCAAAGGTAGACGTGACCTCCACAATAAACACCACTCTACACTCCTCATTTATAACAACAACATTTGGTGTATTAGCAGACAAATGAGAAAATATTTCAGAATTACTATTGAGATACTGAAATATTTATGATTTTATATAAGAATGTTTGTATATTCTTACTAAAGGTGATAAATTGTTTGATAGGTCATTCACTATAATTTCCACTATTGTGTCATGGTGTGCTATGTACAGTCCCTTGTAAGCATGGCATCCATTTAAGATGTGTGGCAATGTTTCGGTGATCTGTTCTGTAGTGCGATCCAGACAGTGAGGAACCTGAGTTGTAGAAAATCGGATAGAAAGATTGAGTCTAGTAGGGAAAACTTGTAATTTGGCTTGTACTGTGAGAATAACAGTCCTCACTGAGTGAAGTATTCTTATTATCCCTCTCCCTCTCTCTCTTTCTCTCTCTCTCTCTCTCTCTCTCTCTCTCACACACACACACACACACACACACACACACACACACACACACACACACACACACACACACACACACACACACACACACACACACACACACAATTAATGATTGTTTATGGTGGCTGACCTTTCCATTACAATCTCTTCTGGCCCAGCTGTTGATCAATCTTCTGCCCTTCCACTCATTTAGGGGTTGACAGTGCATTCCAGACAAATCAGAACTTTAAAATTTTGGCAAATAATGGTTGTGCTGCAGTTTTGATCATTTTGACCTCAAGAACCATTATTTGATGGCATTTCCATGATGGTCAAAATGGCTCATTGTTCAGTCACAGTTACAGTTTTTCTCGATTGTTTAAACACATTTCTTGAAACTGTGCCTCATATTCTCAAAACAGTAAACACAAATCCAAAACTTCTCACCAGATTCCCCAAACATCCTGTTTTCAGGTCAAAATTAAGCTCAATACTAAAACCACTCAGTCTGGCTGAAGAAACAAACTTTGTCCTCAGACATTTACATTTACATTTAATCATTTAGCAGACGCTTTTATCCAAAGCGTCTTACAAATGAGAAAGACATCACACACAAGCCCTCAAAAACACATACACTACAATACAGTTTTACACACTGGTGAGATCAATTTAAAAAAAAAAACAATACTACAAAAACCAAAACTAAAAACCAGTAATAATTTGTGTTGCTGCTTGTTCTCCCCCTCAAGGAACTTTTTACATTATGAACACATGTATACATTTGCACATGTTCTATTCATTAATGTACTGTACAGACAACAACAAGAAATTCAGCCCCAGGATCACATCTTTGGTCTGGGTCTGACCAGAGAATCTCATCAACATCACATGCTATACTGGTCCTAGCCAGGCAGTGGGGGTAAAATCCTCTTGTATGACTGATCCACCCCATCACATCACATCAACTGTAATGCGTGGTCAGGCTTCTTCCATTACATCGTCCCTATGTCCTACAAAAATAGAAGTATGGATTACTGTAACTGTAACACATCCTTTTTACAAAATGGAAGCAGATAGAAACTCTATATGTACGTAAGCTAATTTGATGCACTTGTTGTAACAGAGTACAGCTCTCAAAAGTTACAGTAGAGTACACTAAGATATACCTACAGGTTTTCCTCCCTGAAGGTTCTTATGCTCGAAGCGACTGTGAACCAACTTAAGTTTGGCTGAACTCATTTCCCTGCTGTCCAATAACTGAACACCGCTCGGGTTCAGATCAGGGGGGCCGTTCCTCCCAATCACGCCCCTCCAGGTGTCACTGTCGTTGCCCACGTGGGCGTTGAAGTCCCCCAGTAAAATGACGGAGTCCCCAGTCGGAGCACTTTCCAGCACCCCTCCCAGAGACTCCAAGAAGGCTGGGTACTCTGCATTGCCGTTCGGCCCGTAGGCACAAACGACAGTGAGAGACCTATCCCCGACCCGAAGGCGCAGGGAAGCGACCCTCTCGTTCACCGGGGTAAACTCCAACACATGGCAGCTGAGCTGGGGGGCTATAAGCAAACCCACACCAGCCCGCCGCCTCTCACCATGGGCAACTCCAGAGTGGTGAAGAGTCCATCCTCTCTCGAGGAGTGTGGTACCAGAGCCCAAGCTGTGCGTAGAGGTGAGTCCGACTATCGCTAGTCGGAACCTCTCTACCTCACGCACAATCTCGGGCTCCTTCCCCGCCAGTGAGGTGACGTTCCATGTCCCTAGAGCTAGTTTCCGTGTCCAGGGATCGGGCTGTCGAGGCCCCCGCCTTCGACTGCCACCCGATTGTCTAAGCACCGGCCCCTTACGGTCCCTCCTGTAGGTGGTGAGCCCACGGGAAGGTGGCCCCACATCGCTCCTTCGGGCTGAGCCCGGCCGGACCCCGTGGGGGGAGGCCCGGCCACCAGGCGCTCACATACGAGCCCCAACCCCGGGCCTGGCTCCAGGGTGGGGCCCCGGCTGCGCCATACCGGGCGACGTCACGGTCCTTTGATTTATTCTTCTCATAAGGGGCTTTGAACCGCTCTTAGTCTGACCCGTCGCCTAGGACCTGTTTGCCTTGGGAGACCCTACCAGGGGCATATAGCCCCGGACAACATAGCTCCTAAGGTCATTCGGGTACTCAAACCCCTCCACCACGTTAAGGTGGCAGTTCAAGGAGGGGTTACAGCTTGTCCATAACGAACACCATGTTCAAGCATAAGGGTGTCCATCAGTACACGTGGCACCAGGACACCCTAGGCCGTAGGTCGATGATCGACTTTGTGGTCGTTTCATCCGACCTCCGGCCGTATGTCTTGGACACTCGGGTGAAGAGAGGGGCGGAGCTGTCAACCGATCACCACCTGGTGGTGAGTTGGATCCGATGGCGGGGGAGGAAGCTGGACAGACTCGGCAGACCCAAACGTACTGTGAGGGTCTGCTGGGAATGTTTGGCCGAGTCTCCTGTCAGAGAGATCTTCAACTCCCACCTCCGGCAGAGCTTCGACCGGATCCCGAGGGAGGCTGGAGATATTGAGTCCGAGTGGACCATGTTCTCCACCTCCATTGTCGAAGCGGCCGCTCGGAGCTGTGGCCGTAAGGTTTCCGGTGCCTGTCGAGGCGGCAATCCCCGAACCCGGTGGTGGACACCGGAAGTAAGGGATGCCGTCAAGCTGAAGAAGGAGTCCTATCGGGCCTGGTTGGCTTGTGGGACTCCAGAGGCAGCTGACAGGTACCGGCAGGCCAAGCGGACTACAGCCCGGGTGGTTGTGGAGGCAAAAACTCGGGCCTGGGAGGAGTTCGGTGAGGCCATGGAGAAGGACTATCGGTCAGCCTCGAAGAGATTCTGGCAAACCGTCCGGCGCCTCAGGAGAGGGAAGCAGTGCCCTACCAACGCTGTTTACAGTAGAGGTGGGGAGCTGTTGACCTCAACTGGGGATGTCGTTGGACGGTGGAAGGAATACTTCGAGGATCTCCTCAATCCCGCTGTCACGTCTTCCATTGAGGAAGCAGAGGCTGAGGGCTCAGATGTGGACTCGTCCATAACCCAAGCTGAAGTCACCGAGGTAGTCAAGAAACTCCTCGGTGGCAAGGCACCGGGGGTGGATGAGATCCGCCCTGAGTACCTCAAGTCTCTGGATGTTGTGGGGCTGTCTTGGCTGACACGCCTCTGCAGCATCGCGTGGCAGTCGGGGACGGTGCCTCTGGGATGGCAGACCGGGGTGGTGGTCCCTCTTTTTAAGAAGGGGGACCGGAGGGTGTGTTCCAACTACAGGGGGATCACACTTCTCAGCCTCCCTGGGAAAGTCTATGCCAGGGTACTGGAGAGGAGAATCCGGCCGATAGTAGAACCTCGGATTCAGGAGGAACAGTGTGGTTTTCGTCCAGGCCGTGGAACACTGGACCAGCTCTATACCCTCTACAGGGTGCTGGAGGGTTCATGGGAGTATGCCCAACCAGTCCACATGTGCTTTGTGGATTTGGAGAAGGCATTCGACTGTGTCCCTCGCGGCGGCCTGTGGAGGGTTCTCCGGGAGTATGGGGTCCGGGGCCCTTTGCTAAGGGCTATCCGGTCCCTGTACGAACGGAGCAGGAGCTTGGTTCGTATTGCCAGCTGTAAGTCAGACTTGTTCCCGGTGCGTGTTGGACTCCGGCAGGGCTGCCCTTTGTCGCCGGTTCTGTTCATGATTTTTATGGACAGAATTTCTAGGCGCAGCCAGGGGCCGGAGGGGGTCAGGTTTGGTGACAACACGATTTCGTCTCTGCTCTTTGCGGATGATGTTGTCGTGTTGGCCTCATCAGGCCAGGACCTTCAGCATGCACTGGGACGGTTTGCAGCCGAGTGTGAAGCGGCTGGGATGAGAATCAGCACCTCCAAATCCGAGGCCATGGTCCTCAGTCGGAAAAGGGTGGCTTGCCCACTTCAGGTTGGTGGAGAGTTCCTGCCTCAAGTGGAGGAGTTTAAGTATCTTGGGGTCTTGTTCACGAGTGAGGGAAGGATGGAACGGGAGATTGACAGACGGATCGGTGCAGCTTCTGCAGTAATGCGGTCGATGTACCGGTCTGTCGTGGTGAAGAAAGAGCTGAGCCGCAAGGCGAAGCTCTCGATTTACCGGTCAATCTACGTTCCTACTCTCACCTATGGTCATGAGCTTTGGGTCATGACCGAAAGGACAAGATCCCGGATACAGGCGGCCGAAATGTGCTTTCTCCGCAGGGTGGCTGGGCGATCCCTTAGAGATAGGGTGAGAAGCTCAGTCACCCGGGAGGAGCTCAGAGTAGAGCCGCTGCTCCTCCACATCGAGAGGGGTCAGCTGAGGTGGCTCGGGCATCTGTTCCGGATGCCTCCTGGACGCCTTCCCGGGAAGGTGTTCCGGGCACATCCCACTGGGAGGAGACCCCGGGGGAGACCTAGGACACGCTGGAGAGACTATGTCTCCCGGCTGGCCTGGGAACGCCTCGGTGTCCCCCCAGAAGAGCTGGAGGAAGTGTCTAGGGAGAGGGAAGTCTGGGGTTCTCTGCTTAGACTGCTGCCCCAGCGACCCGGCCCCGGATAAGCGGTAGAAGATGGATGGATGGATGGATGGATTTCCCTGCTGTGATAAATAAAAAAAACATTTGTAAAAAAAAAAAAAAACACATAATCAGTTACAGTAATCAACCAACAATGAAATCAATAAAACAACAATGAAGAACACACTTTGACTCTGAAGAAAAACTACTGTGGGCCATAAGTCATATACCTTCCACCACAATGCTTAAACAATTATATTGGATTTAGCAAGGGGGAGGATTGGGGAAGGTATAAGACCTTAAATTCAGGGTGCTCATGGAACCAATTCTGGACCAGAGCAGCCCGATGGAATCAGACATTGTCCCAAATGACAATGTACCACATCTGGTCCACTTGGTTTAATGCTGTGACAATCTTGTGCAATCTGTCAAGAAATGCAAGCATTAGATTTGCATTATAGGGTCCCAGATTTGCATGCTGGTGGAGGACCCCATTTTGTGTAATAGCAGCGCAAAGGGTGATGTTACCCCATCGCAGCCCTGGCACATTGGTGATTGCCCTGTGTCCAATTACATTTCTCCCCCTTGTTTTCGCAAGGTTAAATCCAGCCTTATCCACATACATATAAATTAATGTTGAATTTATGCAGCATCCATTTGCAAGACTCTCTGAAACACAGTAAAAGACAATAGGATGCTATTCAATATCTATTGCACAGTATTTTTTTGTGCCAGAACATTATGAGCAGTGCACAATACCACACCATTGTAAGATGAACAATACATACCTCCACATACTCATTGCACAGTTGTTTTGCTCTTTCGATACAGTTGCTTTATGTATATTTGATTTTTCTTGAGGATTCGACCTAATGTTGACAGAGACTTGTTGGATGTTATTGAATATATGCTCATCATTGATGATATTGGCTTGGATTTCTCGCAGCTGGATACAATTATTGGTCAAAACGGTGTTCACAATGGCGGCTCTTGTGCACGAGTGAACATTGGGCCCCTTCCACCTTGGTGTCCTCGACCCTCAATCCTATTTAAAAAAAAAAAAAAAGGCACACACACACACACACACACACACACACACAAACCCCAACAACAACATGCAGCCTACCGTCAAATGTCAGAGTAAACAATATTGATGATAAGTACAGCTAGCTTCAGTTTCAATTTACTGTGTGATTAGCTTACCTGTTTTCTTGATGAAATGTCTGAATTACTGATGCAACAGTATTTCTGCTGAGTTTTGGTTGAACTCTTTGTCCAGCTTCCATCAGTGTAAGTCCATGGTTGATAACATAACATTTGGTCCTCGTCTTCTTTGTTCACGTTCTATCAATTCTTCAAGTCCTTCACTACCTCTTCCTCTACCTAGGCCTCTTCCTCTATCTCCTTCTTCTCTTCCTCTACCTGGACCTCCTCCTCTACCTCCTTCTCCTCTTCCTCTACCCCCTTCATCTCCTCTTTGAGCTCCCCCTCTCATTCACATTCTTCTTCTTCTTCTTGTAGCTCCTTCCATTTTTGATGAAGACAGGTGAACTCACCTGCTACCTTTTACAGCACACCTGAGTGTAGCGTTTTCAAATTTGCACATTTGTGCTTCCACACCTGGTGGATGTGATTATCCAAATCATTCATTAGTGTGGTCATTGGCAATCCGGGGCTTTGTAATGACAAGGAAGTAACCTCACAATCCTTATCTGTTTCTAAGGTGTGGAAATGTGTGTAGAGTTTTACAAATCACTTGTGTGTAAAAAGAGTGAAGCAGACATTGTGTGTAATGTTCTTCAAATCTGTGGAGGTGTTTTGCTCATTGGAGTAGAATTTTGCTAATTGTGTGGAAGTTTTTATTTTATTGTGTAAACAATCATAAAAAACTGTAAGATAAAGTAACAAGAGGAGCACGTCACAGTAACGAAGTAAAAGTACAGATTTTCCACAAAAAATTAGCTTTTAGAAAAGAATGAGGACTTTTTACTAATAAAACCAAGATATGCGTTTTCCTCATTTTTTTAAGGAGACTTAAGCAGTTTTGGTGCTTGAATTGGGGAACTGATTAAACTAAAATAATTAAGGAAAGAAGGCTGCCTATTTATTTTAAGAGAATTTGCTCAGTTTTGCAGTTTTATTTTAGAGTTGACTGTTAGTTCCCAGCATTCTTTGCATATGGCTGGATATGGAGAGTAAATTTTGAAATTAAATGCTACTTTATATTTTTGGGTGAAAGGAAGCATCTATTAATGTTTAATGTTCAGTTACATTTGACATTTGTAAGAGTTTCTGTAACATTGAAGTTTCCATTGCACAGTGCAATCGTTACCACTGTGCTGAAGAGTAGAGCTTGTGGGTATGGATACTATTCTTCTAAGGCATTAAACCTTGTTTAATGAGCAGTAGCCTTGCTAGGGCTAGTGCAGTACTTTCCAGTATTTCTCAAGTATTTTCCTACTTGAGGTGATTGGCTGTATACAGTCTTGTAAATTTATAAAATAACAAAATACAAACAGACCTCATTTAAAATCACAGACTTTTGAGAATAAACTTAAAATAAAGGAGCACATTTCCCTAATTATATAAAATGTATTGTGTCATAGATTCATTAATTTAGGAGATTTCACATGATTTTTTCAGGTAGATGCCATTAAAAAATCAAGCCTGAAAAACTACTCAAAAATATTATGTGTAATATTGTTACCTTAATTTTTTTAAGTAAATAGCTCATTAGATTTTTTACAGTGTATGAAAGAAAACAGCAGGTTCAGAATCAACTGCTCCAAACTAAATAGATGTGGGAACACCTGAAGATTAAACCATTCAAAGTGAATCTCTCTCTTCATTTTAACCTGCAAAGCAAGATAACTGCCACATAGAACTAACTCTTGCGTTAAGATAAAAGACAACATGCTTATACAAGGAGAGAAGATATCCTAACACAAACATACAGCACATGCTTGCATGGGCACCATATCAATTACTGCCTTACGCACACCAGCAGCTTCTGTTTATTACTAATCTCTAATTGACTTGTGTACTGATGCTTGTATCTCAAATAGCAAACAATGGTAACTTTATCTGGGGTTGTGACATTTCAGGCAAACAAAGCGGTTGCTGATGTGCGACTGATGCGCTCGTGATGACATTGGCATTTCCACACCGCTCTGATTTATCTGCTTGACAGCTTCACTGCCGATGTGATCGTGAAGGCATCATCACCTTCATCTTAGTTAAAAACACTCACACACCTCTGAAACGTGTGCTCTTTCTCCATGTTACCTGTACACAGATCTTCCTTCTTTTGTCTGCCAAATAATGTAAAATAGGCCCGAACATGTAATCTGATGGCTTTGGGGGGGGGATGGGGGTGCTAACAGCTGAAACAGGACATTGGATTTTTTTTAGTGGTGAGTAAATGTTGAAATGAAGTATTAGTTAATGTGCTTCTGATTAAAGGGAAATAACATTCAGTTATGATGGCGTTTTGCCATTTATTGCTGTGCTTATGAATGTAGCTTGTGCATTACAGTTCACGATGGTTCGTTCAGTGATCTGTAGCTGTATTAGATTGCACAGATACTATTTAAACTGAACTGAGATGATGACATCACTGAATTCAAGGATGAACTGCCTTTAACTGTCATTTTGCATTATTGACACACAGTTTTCCTAATTAATGTTGTTCAGTTGCTTTGATGCAATCTTTTTTGTTTAAAATGCTATATAAATAAAGGTGACTTGACTTGACTATTAATACCAGTGCAGTCACTGCTAAACAGATCCTAACACCTTAAGATCCTTCATCTTCATTTCTAATTAGGGACGGCCATTCCAAACAGCTCTCAATACAAAGCTGACAAATAACTCATATAGAAAGACTGTGTATGTGTACATAACCAGAGTCCCTACAAATGGTATTGAAATAAAATTGCTGTGCGTGTTTTGCAAAATGTACATTAGTCTGTTTAATTGTCTTTATGTCTCTTTCAGATGCTCCTCATTTGAGCTTTAGATCACTTTGGACAGAATTGTCTGCTAAATGAAAAATTAAAAAAGTACATATTTTTCAAGATAAAAATAAAGATTGCATGAGTATGAAGTGTAAAGTATTTTACATTTATAAATATATACATAGAGGATTATGCATTTGAGAGAGTTTTTTCTTCCATTTTGACCCACACAAGATTAAGTTTTCTTTGAACTTCACGTGACTCGATCACTCTCCTGTTGAGAGCTGCCAGCAGCAATAGCAGGCACTTGAGATGAATGTGGGCATATGTACATGAGCAAGTGTGGGTGGCTGTGTTCCTTTTGGCTGCAGGGTTTGAAGTCTCTGGGTCTCTTCGAGCTCTAGTTTGTTTAATTGCCTTCCCCAGTCATTGATCAGCAGCAGTTCGGGTGGCAGCCATTTTGTTGCAGCGGCTGCAGTGAAACTGTGAACGGCAGGGTCTCCAATCTGTTACACCACGACTGTCCATCAAAGTCACGCTCCCAGGCAACCCTGTCGCCTGGCAACCTTCACCAACAGAGAGAAAAAGAGCATTTCTCTACAAACCCTCTACAAAAGCTCTGTCTGTGAGCTTTCCCCATCTCACATTAAGGGCAGTTTGGTCTTTCCTGGATTTCATTATTTTAAAGAGTTTTCAGTCTTTGTCAGTAAACATTCGTGCTTCATGTTTCTGTAACATATTCATATAGTATTCAAATCATACATTAGCAGGTTTAGAGGACTAACAAAAATTCTTCCGGGTTCACAAAACTTTAGCTTAACCTTACATGGAAAATGCACTTTATTTATGCTTTTTTTTCTGAGACTTTTTGACAAAACCAGAGTAGGTAGTGATACAAAGGCAGCTCTGACAGATATTGCAGTGGTGAGTGTTGGATCAAGCGTGTGTGTGTGTGGGTGTGTGTGCGCGCTGATGGAATCTGAATTGCGTGTGGGGCGTCAGGGCTTTTACATACTTCAGCCACAATTACCTGCTAACAGCTGGTTACTGCACAGCAATCAGCAAACCATTAACACTCCACATCCAACCTGACTGATAGCTTTTTGTCTCTTTTACAAGCGTTCGTCCCCCTCCTTTTTCTTTTCACAGAATGCTGTTTTTTCATAGATCTTTAGCAAAAGCAACAGTTACCTTACGTGTGATCACACCTTTCCAGACCATGCACATATTCTAATTATTTTTATATCTTTTGTTATTTTTCATCCTATTTTCACCTCTTTCCTTGGGATTCCTGAGGGTCAGGGGAAAAATGAAGTTTCTTATTGTCTATGTGTCTTAAGATGATGAGTGTTTAAAGGCATGATGGGAATATGGTGTAATATAGGGTGATTTAAGTAGATTTTGGGACATTTTTGGCACTTTCAGATTAGGCTCAGGGTTATATCCTGTGCTTTAATCCTCTGAACCACAGAAGATGGAGAAGTTCATGTTCAGTTCTACAGTATATACACTCTCAGAGAAAAAGCTACAAAACTGTACATTTTAGAGTACAAGTGGACATTGTACCTTATAACCGTACCATTTAAGTGCAAATTTTGTACCCCAAGGAACAATTGTGCACATTGCATCACATTTTGTGATTAACTTTTTATTTTAATAACAAAATAAAAACCATTCAGACAAACAAACAAACAGGGAAGGGGGAGCAACAGACATATTATCAATAATTTACAATCTGAAAGAGGAAATGGTAGTAAAGAAATTACAAATTATATGGTCATTCCTGCAAGATGGCGCCGCAGAGTCCGGTCGCCGTCCAGGTTGCTCCGCTTAGATTATGTTTTTATTTACATTTTTACCTACTTTTGCTTTCTCTTTTTACACAC
Source organism: Carassius carassius (assembly GCF_963082965.1). Taxonomy (NCBI): domain Eukaryota; kingdom Metazoa; phylum Chordata; class Actinopteri; order Cypriniformes; family Cyprinidae; genus Carassius; species Carassius carassius. Next base: position 755,964 of record NW_026775161.1, on the reverse strand, counting down.
ATTACCTCTACACTGATCATATACGAAAAGGAAACACTTTTGGACATTGGACACCGCTTCACTGAACTGTTTCAGGACACTTTATCCTCCACCCATCGTGGCCATCTGAGATTCTCGGGAACACCGAAATGAACAATGGCCACCTGAATAACCACCCGAGACGACGGATCAAGAAACACCGCGGGAAACGTGCTGGGATTTGCAACAGACTAAGGAAAAGAGCACACAGCCCTCCTTTACTGAGCATTCTGCTTGCCAATGTCCAGTCTCTGGAGAATAAGATGGACGATCTTAGAGCCATGATAAGTTTCCAACGGGACATTAGGGACTATAACATCCTTTGTTTGTCTGAAACGTGGCTCACGCCGTTGGTCCCGGACGCTGCTGTAACGCCGTCTGAAAACCTCTCTGTTTTACAGATGGACAGGACAGCCGAGGCCTGAAAATCCAAAGGCGGAGGAGTGTGATTCATGATTAACAAGAATAGTGTGACTCCAGGAATATCTCCACTCTGTCGCGCTCCTGCTCACCTCATCTGGAACATTTATCCATTATTTGCCGCCCATTCTGCCTCGGGAGTTTTCATCGATCATCATAACTGCTGTTTACATCCCACCACAAGCAGACACCGGCTTGGCTTTGTCTGAGCTTGCGCTCAGCGGCAACATCAACAAACATCCTGACATTGCTATTATCATTGCTGGGGACTTTAACAAAGCCAAACTCAGACAAGTTATGCCTAATTTTTATCAACATGTATCCTGTCCAACCAGAGGACCGAATACACTGGATCATTGCTACACTCAGTTTAAGAATGCCTACAAAGCTCACTCACTACCGGCTTTCGGCAAATCGGACCATGCCGCCATTTTCCTCACACCGGAATATAAACAACAGCTCGTTACAGGCTGCTCTTGATGACGTAGACTGGGACATGTTTCGCACAAGTTCATCTGACGTCAGCGAGTTCACGGATGTAGCATTAAGCTTTGTAAACACGTTAGCCGAACAAGCTATGGATACAATAACTATAAGGACATTCTCAAATCAGAAACCGTGGGTGGACAGATCAATCCGTGCAGCAGTAAACAAACGCACTGCTGCTTACAACGCCGGTCCTCTGTCGGGAAACATGAGCGAGTACAAAGCATTGTGCTATGCTCTCCGGCACGCAGTAAGAGCCGCCAAACACAGATACAGGGAAGGCATAGAGTCACATCTCAAGCTAAATGACTCCCGACGCATGTGGCAAAGACTAATGAACATCTGTGCCTTTGGACATAAATTCTCTGCAGAGGTGAGAGCAGATCCGTCGCTGGCTGACGAGCTAAACACTTTCTACGGCCGCTTTGAAAACAATCTAAGCCGCGCAAGTCTGCCGATCAGCGCATCAGGAAGCAGCAGTCAGATCAGCGATCATCATGTGATCACCGTGTCGGAGGACGAGGTTCGGAGGGCACTAAAGCGAGTGAATTTAAGGAAAGCAGCCAGACCTGATAGGATTTCTGGCCATGTTCTGCGGTCCTGCGCTGATCAGCTCGCTGGTTTGTTTACATCCATTTTTAATGAGTCTCTTGCTACATCGGTGGTTCCCACCTCATTCAAAAAATCGGTCATCATCCCTGTGCCAAAGAACAATAAACCCTCTTGTCTGAATGACTATCATCCAGTTGCCCTCACATCAATAGTCATGAAGGTCTTTGAGGGACTGGTTAAAAACGTCATCTGCTCCTCCATACCGGATACTTTAGACCCTCTTCAGTTTGCCTATCGCCCAAACAGATCCACTGATGATGCCATTGCTCACATCCTGCACTCTTCTCTCACACACATTGACAGCAATAACAGGAACTATGTAAGGCTGATATTTATTGACTATAGCTCAGCTTTTAATACTATAGTCCCCTTAAAGCTAGCTTCTAAGCTCATAGACCTCGGCCTGAATTATTCACTCTGCAACTGGATTCTTGATTTCCTCACCGGCAGACCTCAAGTGATGAAAGTAGGCCAGTACACCTCCAGCTCCATCACCCTGAACATAGGAGCCCCTCAGGGCTGTGTCCTGAGTCCCCTGCTCTACTCTCTCTACACACATGACTGCGTGTCTTCGCACAGCTCCACATCTATTATCAAATTTGCTGATGATACTGTGGTTCTGGGCCTCATTCACAACAATAATGAGACCGTGCATACTTGGATGAGGTAGATAAATTAACATCATGGTGCCAGGACAACTGTCTCTCTCTGAATGTGAGCAAAACTAAAGAGCTGATTGTGGACTTCAGGAAGAGACAGCAGCAGCCCTATACTCCTCTTATGATCAGCGGGACCCCTGTGGAGAGGGTGAGCAGCTTCAAGTACCTTGGTGTAAACATCTCCAAGGACCTGACTTGGACTACTCACATTCAAACACAGGTTAATAAAGCCAGGCAAAGACTGTACCATCTGAGACAACTGAGGAAATTCAGGGTCTCACCAGCAATCCTGAAAACATTCTATTCTGGGGCTATAGAAAGTGTATTGACTCAGTGTGGTATGGGAACAGCTCCAGTCAAGACTGCAAAGCCCTGCAGAGAGTTGTGCGCTTATCTGAGCGCATTTCAGGGTCTGCTCTCCCCTCTCTGCAGGACATCTACCTCAAACACTCCAGAAGTAGAGCTGCTAAAATCATCAGAGACTCCACCCACCCCAGTAACCAACTTTCACTTTGCTGCCATCTGGTAAGCGCTTCCGTAGCCTGATGGCAAAAACCGAGAGACTCAGGAGGAGTTTCTTCCCCCAGGCCATCAGGCTCCTAAACTCTAAACCAACCTCTTAACATCCTCATGCCTCCACTTAATGTTCACTTTATCAGTAAGATATTCATCATTCACTACCTCACATAGACACACTGACAGTGTCACCCTGTTTGCACATTTGCTTCTTGTACATTGCTGTGTATCTTAATATTTAAGACTACAGTAAAAGGCACATATGCACATTGTACATCCCTGTATATCTTAATATTTAAGACTACAGTTTACTTTCATGCACATTATTTTGTGTTGTATATTTAATTCTACAATATACATCTTTTTTATATTTTATTCTTATATTTTGATTGTTTACTTTTATTTCATTCTTACATAGCTATATTTATGTATATTTTCATCTGTGTTGTTTTCTTTAATAATTGCACTGTCCATGGAGCGGACCTGACTCACATTTCACTGCTGGTTATAAATGCTATATATAATTTTGTATGTGACGAATAAAAATCTTGAATCTTGAATCTTGACACCCCTGGACTCTTTATGTGTGTTTTTGCCCCTGTGACCCAGTTTCTGTATCCTGTGTATGGTTTGATTAGTTCACAGGTGTGTCTAGTTTTCCCTCCACCTGTGTTCCCTGACCCTGTTAATTTAGTTATTCCATGCACCTGTGTTTCCACAACTATCCTGTCTTTATAAGCCTTGTCCTTTCTGTTCAGTTTGGTTGGGTCTACATTCCAGTTATGTTCATGTGGTCCATTTTTGATATACCCTGTGTTTGATTAATAGTCTTATTTTGCTTATCCTTGGCTCTGTGTTCCTTCCGGGCATCGAGGTGTGACAATTCTTTTGTGTACTCTTACAAAAATGTATTCAAAATATTTAGTTACTGATTACATTTCCCTGTATCGTGCATGCTGCATATCCCTGACATTAACTATATGGTTCAGTGTTACCGTCTAGGCAAAACTATTGTTCCAGCCACCAAAGACAGATTTGTAAATCACCTGCATGATTTCTCAACTGCTCTGTGTACCCAAAAATATACGTGAACTAGACAAAATGATTAGCAACATCTAACATCTTAGGCACTATCTTCTCTAATTCATTAGAAGCTGTTGCCCCCATCATACTGAAAAAGTTTAGAGGAAAAACATACTGTGCCATGGTATAACTGTAATACCCACTCAAGAAAGAATTGCGTGGAAATATATATATATATATATATGAAAATCTGTATGAACAATTTCAGGCCCCACCATAGCACAGAAACTGCACTTGTTAAAATTACAAACGACTTGCTTACGTCAGATCAAAACTGCATCTCATTGCTAGTTTTACTTGATCTTAGTGCTGCGTTCAACACCATAGATCATGACATACTCACTCATAAATAGATTACAAAACTATACAGGTATTCAAGGGCAGGATCTAAGATGGTTAAGATCCTTCCTGTCCGATTGCTACCATTTAGTTTATTTAAATTGGGAGTCATCCCATTTATCGTCAGTAAAACATAGAGTGCCACAACGATCTGTCTTAGGTCCTCTGCTAATTTCAATATACATGTTGCCCCTTGGTAATATTATTAGAAAATACGGGATTAGTTTCCACTGTTATGCTGATGATACTCAACTATATATCTCAACGAGACCAGATGAAACCTCTAAATTATCTAAGCTAACAGAGTGTGTTGCGCTGATTCCTGCAATGTCATTTGACATTATTGTTAAGTCAATAGCACTTTCTGTGTTATGCATGCTACTATACCATGTGCCCTTTCCATAGATTAACAGATTAATACAGGAAATCAATTTCTTAATGAAGCTGCAAATAGTTAAGAAAAACAAAAAGTAAATCAGAAGATTTTTTTTTTTACAGTTTCAATGTCCAGTGTATTATTTTAGAATTATAATTCTACACTAACCTCTGACAGACTCAAAGATGGATATTTGTTGACAGCATCGTCAACAGTCATCTTATTAGTAATCTTCTTTCACCTACAGGCAATGGTCTTCTTTATTCACTCTTCAACAAAGTGAGTATCTGGCTGTGTACTTCTGTACTGGTCTTGCAGGACTTTTACCTGTTCCCTTAATGATGTAACATTCTCTCTAAAAACATTAATGTCCTTGTGCATAGACAAACACAAAAACAATCAGACAGCAAGTTGTTTCTAATTTCTAAGAAAGAAAATACAGTAATTGAAAGGTTTTTAAACACATGAGTACAGCTTTAGATGTTTAAAACTAAAAGAAAAACTAAATGGCACAGTTAATGAGGAATACTTACATATTGTTATGAGCCATGTTTTTATACAATGTTATAATAATTTTGTTCCTATGTCCTGCTGAAAGCCTGCACTCATTTTGGTCCAACTTAGCCTGAACATTAAAAGGGAACTTTAGAACTGCAAAAACCGCTTCTTGATAATTTTAGCATTAACCTTGAATGACTATAGACTAAACATAATAGCGATGTATAATTCCATATTAGAAGCCCAAATTGACAATCACTGAACTAACAGAACATATGTCATCAAGTGTCAAGTATTTTAACAAATATTCACTTGCGTGCTGTCCTTTTACTTTGTTAATAACTTGATACTAATCACTAATAATTTGAGTGAGGCCCAAATTTACATTGTCACACTCGCAATGGCGGTTAAAAAAATAGTATCAAAATGTAAAATGTTACATAATTCCTAATAACAGTGGTAAACATTTCAAATATATGCAGTGTTGGCACTACTTGTTATTAAAGTAATACAATATGAGAGGCTGTAAAATATAAAATTAGTCACACCAAGAAAGCACTCGATTATCTTAAGACTTTTGAGCCTCCAACGGCATACCAGCTGTCAAAAACACCGTCCTCTTCTCTTCTGTGACCTCTTTAAAAAAAAAAATTAGCTATACACATCTCCTCCGCTTCTTCCTGATGGCTGACGTACACCAGCCAGGCTTTTTTTCACGGGCTTCAAGCAGGGGAACACACCACTGAGTCAAAAAATCAACAGAACATGGCGTCACATGTTCTGTCAGAGCAGGTCTGTAAATTCACTCAAAATCAACTTCAGAATTGAATGACTGAAGCCAAGAGAGGAAAATTCTTAAAGCGACAACAAACATAACATCAGTATAAGCAATACATTTTGAAAAATACTTGAATGTAATTAATTGTAGTCACTCCGCATGGTCATTTATTCCAGCTTCTTAAATTAAAAAATATAAAGTGGTTGTGGAAGGTTTTCTTACACACTTTTAAAATATCTATTTTAAACATTTAAAGCCATTGATAAGTTCTGATGTTATCATAAACTGACATTAAATTAATAAACAAAAACATAGACACAAGTTATTCTAGTTGGGCCTAAATAAAATACTACTAATAATAAAAGTAACATTTCAAAAGTACAAAAAATTTACCTCTTACATCTGACTGTACCGTCAAGAGCTTAGTACTTGTGCAAGATTACAGTGAGATTAGACTTTACCCATTTAGATAATTATAAGAAACTGAAAAAAGAACAAATGTCAGGGCATGGCAAAACTTCTCCAGGCCCCAAAAATACCCTTAGACTCCAGAGGGTTAAGTGCCTGTGCTTATATTTTCTCTAAGCTACTCAGTATTACACCATATTTTAGATTTTACACATTTAATAGGTGTGCAGTATTACTTATATAATATGAATTGTGTTATAATATTCTAAAGAAATTTTGCTTTAATTTGCATCTGAGCATTTAAAGTGGTAGCCAATTTTAGTGAGCTAGGCTACATGGATTTATATGCAAAATGTCAATATTGTCACATATTAGGCATATATTTAGGGCCCGAGCACTGCAGTGCGGGGACCCTATTGGAATTGCTCCGTTTATTCTTCTTCTTCTTCTTCTTCTCCGTAATGAAGTGCATTTTTGAGGGCCTAAACATGCTCCAAAACTCACGAAACTTTGCACACGCATCAGGACTGGTGAAAATTTACATCTGATATAGGTTTCAGAAGTGGTTGTGGCAAAATGGCTCGATAGCGCCACCTGTTAAATTTCAACGGAGTGCGCCTCAAGCTGTGTTTCACGTACATTCATGAAAATCGGTACACACATGTAACACACAATTACCTACAAAAAAGTCTCTTGGTACAAAATCCAAAACCCAACAGGAAGTAAGTTATTTTGAATTTCGTGCAGTTTTTTCCATTTCCATGCCTCGTACTTTGACGAACTCCTCCTACAGTTTTAATCGGATTATCTTAAAATTTGGTGAGGGTCATCATAAGACCTTTGTGATGTTAAATTGCGAAGGTTTTGAGTTTTCGTCAAGGAGTCTGTCCCTGGCGGCCTGACAAAGTTTGATGTTTCGCCGTGAAACAGGAAGTTGCTGTTACTCATGCATGCAATGTCCGATCTTCCCCAAACTTCACACATGTGATAGGTGTTCTGTCCTGAACAAACACCCATGACCAAATTCAGTTATAGTCATAGTGCCACCTGCTGATAACAGGAAGTGACAAGGTTATCACTGTTATGGACTCCTAGGAACATATTAAAAAGCATCAACAAGTGTTAAATAGGCTGACAACATACTAGATACATACTAATACATGCTAGCAACACTTAGCTAAGTGCTTAAGCACGCTACTAATGTAGTGAAAAAGGAAGTTGCTGTAACTCAGGCAAGCAATGTCCGATCTTCCCCAAACTTCACACGTGTGATAGGTGTTCTGTTCTGAACAAACACCCATGACCAAATTCAGTTATAGTCATAGCGCCACCTGCTGGTAACAGGAATTGACAAGGTTAACACTGTTATGGACTCCTAGGAACAAATTCCAAAGTGTCAAAAAGTGTTAAATAGGCTAGATACTAGATAAAAAAAAGTCAAAAGTCAAAATTTATTTATATAGCACTTTTTAAAAACAATAAGTGTTTAACAAAGTGCTGTACACACACATATCCTTTATCAATAATGCAATCAACCAACATGACTCAAAATAAAAAGAACTAAAAAAAACAATAAAACAATACTCTCACATAGCATCAAATGCCAAACTGTAATAGTGAGTTTTAAGATTCGATTTAAAAATAGCCAGGGTTTGAGCCTGTCTGTTGTGCAGGTGCAAACTATTCCAGAGCTTTGGTCCTGCTACAGCAAATGCTCTTTCACCTCTGCTTTTTAGTTTCACCCGAGGGACAACCAACAGCAAATGGTCAGCAGACCTAAGTGCTCTTGACGGAGCGTATTGCCTAATCAATTCTGACATATACTTAGGAGCAAGGCTATGAAGCGATTTAAAAACAAACATCAAAATTTTGAAATTAATTCTAAAATAGATTGGCAACCAGTTGTAGCACACAGCTCGGTACTAGATCCTACAAAATCAAAAACAATGGACCAGAAACAGAAGACCTGGATCGACTCACAGAAGCAATTATTAGCAAAGATGATAGTAAAAATTAATAAAATAAATGAACCACTCAAACTACTGGAATGCAGCTAATTAAAAGGTAAGTGTATTTCTTTTCTCTTTTTTTGTTGTTGTCTTGCTTATGTTGTACTTTTTCCGAAATTGACAGAATGAAATAAAACAAAAAACAAATAAAAACAAATGGATAACAGTAACACACAGTATTTGAAATAAATGATAAACACAGAAACAGTCAAGAATTCCCAATCTCAGTTTCTGAAATTTGACCTCAGTGTTTCAATCTCAAGTTCAAAGTCTCAATTTCAAATTCCCAAAAAAATAAGGGATGTTCATCAAAAATTAATTAATGAGTTCAGTCCCTGAAGGGGAAGAAAAACTTTGTCCTCAGGGAAATCCAGAAAAAAATTGGAAAAGAGAAAAAAAACGTAATGTGTGCAGTTCTGTCCTACCCAATCAGAAAACTCTTTCTCGCAACTCTCACAACTCTTTTACTCTGTTTCCAGGTACGAAAAATGGGATGGCTTGCCAGTCCAAACCAGGGATGAGGATCCACAGCCAGGACAGAATTCGAGATCACAGCAGCAGTTCAGAACTCACAAAAGAGAGAAATAAAACAAGAAACACAAAAAACCCGGCCTTGCAAAAACAAAGCCGAAACAATCATTAGTTAAACTCATTCAAATAAACAGTTTCAAATTACAAAGATGTCCGTTTCAATCATTTGGATACAGGAAACAAATAAATGCTAGTCCCCATGTGCTTAATAAACACACTAGGGTCTATATGCAGAGCCAGCAAAGCTAGCACCGCATGGCACACACTTTACAATAGAGAAAATATAATCTCAATAAAAAGTACGTCTATCAAACATTCAAACATAACTATATGCACTCACATATTATATCAGAAAACACTTAAAGCATTTCCAAACTATTTTTTACATCATTCATCATTTTCCAAATGTCTTTTACACATTAAAATTACAAAAACAGTATCTACATTCCCAAAATACATTTCTTATAAAGAAAACGGTACTCACCAAGAAGAAATATAAATCGGAGAACAAAAGAAAAAAATAGAAAAATAGTTTCAAGGAAAAAAGATCGGAAGATTTATCCTATCACGTTTGTGCTCTCGTCTCGTTCTCGTCTCTCATCTTCTCGTCGTAATCAGGTTCACAACAAACTTCTCAAAGCTTAAACAAATCTACTTCTCACTTTTTAATGATCTTTTGCTGAATTATTAAACAGCTATTCACAAATCATGTAATCTACTATCACTGTCGTGTCGTTCTGGATCTCTCGTGTCGTTCGTAATCTCTCACTCTCTCTCTTCTCTGCTTGTACGCGATACTTCTGGAAACTTTCCAACAGGGGCGGAGCTAACCTTTCACCTCACCAATAAGGATTCAGTTCAACTTCTAAATTTCTGGATTATTTATAATAAAATAAATACATTTTACTTCATGTTCTTCTTTTCTTACTAATTATTTTATAGTGATATAAATAAAAGAATATAATAATTAATATTAGTGACCCAAGTTAATGACCTGGGTTACACTCTCCCATCCTGAATGTATGCAGGTCCCTCTGCATGCTCAAGGTTAAAGGGTTTCCATAGGGGAGTCATTTCTAAGGGCCTTCCAAATTGGTAGTAATCGCAATACTCAGACTTGACAGCAGGGATTGGATAACTAAACTAAGAGGGTTACCCAGTTGCGGGTACTGAAGTCTTTTGGGGGGTTCACATGGTCTCCTTGAACGTCTAAGACCTCCTCCAGTTTCAGTTAATTCACTCTGGTTATTTTGAGAGTCACAAGGAGTGGCACTTTCTGTTTGAGGGGAAAGGATACTTCCTTTTCTGTGCGCATTTCCAGATGATTGTTCACCATCAGCATCCAATTTCTCCCAATTCCTCATCGGTTCGATTTCATTTCCAGATCTATCAACTGAACTTTCATCAAGAACTTCAACTTCAGGCAGATCTGATGGGTTCCCTTCTACCGATTCCTCTGAAGTAGGATGATCAGCCTTCTGCATGTTGGAGAATTCCATATCAGGTAAGTTTCCATTTTCAATGGGTTCTTTCAGGCCAGGACATCCTTTCTTCTTTTCCATCACAGATTCAGCACCAGGTAAGTGGACGGTCCTTCTACTTTCAGTGGAAGAAACAGGTTTTGGGTTTGACAGAATTCTGGTTTCAATCTCAAAGGACCTTTCAGGAGCATAATGGTCAACTGGATCATAGTCTGACTCTGAACACTCGCTCACACTCTCAAACTCCTCAGGTTCCTCAGCACATCTGGCTCTGGTTCTGGGTTTACGAATCACTTTTCTTTCAACAGACTCATCAGGTATCCACAGGAATCCACAGGGAAGCAGCAGATCCGTGTAAACAGGTAAATCTCCTGCCTTCTTGATTACAATGTAAACGTCAGGCTCCCACTTATCTGCTAACTTGTGTTTTCCTCTCAGGCGGACGTTTTTCACCAATACACGATCACCCACTTCAAGGGTGGAGGCAACAACATGTTTGTCATACCTCTTCTTGTTTCGTTCCGCTACCTTTGAAGCATTTCCCGTTGCAGCCTTGTAGCTTTCTTCAAGTCGCTTCTTGAGATCTTGTACGTACTTGGAATGGGATCCAGACTTACTATCGACAGGTAACCCAACTGCCAGGTCAACCGGTAGTCGTGGTTGTCTCCGAAACATTAGTTCGTATGGAGAGAATCCCGTCACATCACTCTTAGTGCAATTGTATGCGTGCACCAGTGGTTTGACATAATCCTTCCATCTTGATTTTTCCTTGTTGTTCAGGGTTCCCAACATCTGCAGCAGCGTTCGATTAAAGCGTTCAACTGGATTGCCTCTCGGATGGTACGGAGTGGTTCTGGTCTTGGATATTCCAGCACATTTGCACAGTTCTTTAATGGTGCGAGACTCAAAGTCAGTACCTTGGTCACTATGGAGTTTTTCTGGGAATCCGTAGTGCACCAGAAAATTGTCCCATAGACATTTGGCTACTGTCTGGGCTTTCTGATTCCGTGTCGGTACAGCAACAGCGTACTGAAATGGTCCGTTATTACCAGTATATCCTTGGTGTTACTTAGGTCAGGTTCCAATGACAGGAAATCCATACAAACTAGCTCTAGCGGTCGGCTAGTTCTGATGTTCACCAATGGAGCGGCTTTCTCTGGTAGGGTCTTTCGTCGAACACAACGCTCAGAGGTTTTGACCTTCTTTTCCACTGCTGAGGCCATTTTAGGCCAGAAGAATCTTGATCGAACAAGGTCGAGAGTCCGTTCGATGCCCATGTGACCCATTTCATCATGGAGCTCCCTTAAAACCGCAGGACGAAGATAAGCAGGTAATGCCAGCTGGTATGATGAGTTTCCTTCCTTTTGGCTTCTCCTGAATAGCACACCATTTCTCAACTCCAGCCGATTCCATTCTCTGAACCATAGAATTAATTCAGGTGGAATGCTCTTGAAACAGGGCTTGTCATTTAACTTCAGCTGTCGGATAACTAATCCAATTTCTGGATCCATTCTCTGTCTTTCCCGCAGATCTTCCTCAGACAACTGTGGAATCTCCGTGAACTGATAAGTATCCTCTTGTTGAAAGGCTTGTGGTAAAGCTTCTACATCAATAGCAAGGGATTCCACTAAGGTCACTGGAAGGTGTGAAGAACCAGGGTTATCACATGACTGACCAAGATGGTGACGTTCACAGATAGCTTCAACGGCTTCTGCAGAAACAACCATTGAAAAGTCTCCTGTCAGGTGATGGTGAGTGAACTGTCTAATTCTCTCCATCTCTTTTTGGGTCTCCAGGTCATATGGAACTTCCTCTTGTGGCCTTCTAGATAGTCCATCCGCATCTTGATTTCTACTCCCAGCTCGGTATTGTATCTTGAAAGTGAATGTTGACCAACTTGACAGCCACCTATAGCTGGTGGCATCTAGATTTGCGGAGGACAGGATGTAGGTCAATGGATTACTGTCAGTTATCACAGTGAAATCAGTCCCGTACAAATAATCGTTGAATTTGGTGGACACGGCCCATTTCAACGCCAGAAATTCCAATTTGTGGGCGGGGTACTTCACTTCACTCCTGGTAAGTCCTCGGCTTGCAAAGGCAATGACTCTCATCTGTCCGTCTTGCTCTTGGTATAATGCTGCACCAAGCCCGGTGGTACTGGCGTCCGTGTGCAACACATACGGGATTTTGGGGTCGGCAAATCCCAATACTGGAGCAGAAGTGAGTTTCGTAATGACATCATCAAAGGCTTTTTGACATTCTGGCGTCCATCTTTCACCAAACTCTTCCTTCGGACTGAAATACTGTTTTGCTTCGTCTGTCTTTTTCTTGCGGCCTTTCTGTAATGGAGGATACCCAGCAGTGAGATCATTAAGAGGCTTCACTATTTTCGAATAATCTTGCACAAACCTTCGGTAATAACCAGAGAATCCGAGAAAAGCTCTGAGCTCCTTTAGAGTTTTCGGCCTTGGCCAGGTTTTGAGGGTTTCAACTTTCGCTGGATCAGTTTCAACTCCACTCTGCGAAACTATGTGGCCTAAGTACTTGACGGAGGTTTGGCAGAACTTGCACTTCTCAGGTGAAAGCTTTAGCTTGAACTCACGCAACCTTTTGAGCACTTCTTTCAGACGAGCTTCATGTTCTTCCAGAGTTCTTGAGAAGACTATCAGATCGTCAATGAACACAAGCACTTCCTTCCGATTGAGATCTCCCATACAACGTTCCATCAACCGTTGAAACGTGCTAGGTGCGTTCGTGATTCCTTGTGGCATCCTATTAAATTCCCAGAAACCTAATGGGCATACGAAAGCGGTCTTCTGCTTATCAGACTCGTCCATTTCAATTTGATAGTAGCATGACTTTAGGTCGAGAACTGAAAACCATCTTGATCCGGTCAAGACTGAGAAGGCTTCCTCCAAGTTGGGAAGAGCGTATGCATCTTTGATTGTCTGGGAGTTTAATTTCCTGAAATCTATACATAATCGCACAGAGTTGTTCTTCTTTCGTACCACAACTATGGGAGATGAGAATGGGGACTCTGACTCTCTGATAACGCCAGCTTCAAGAAGTTCTTGCAGGTGTTTCCTGACCGCATCCACATCTTGAGGGTGAATTGGTCTGGCTCTGTGCTTGAATGGTGTCTCATCACTGAGCTTTATCCGGTGTTTCACATGGTCGGTATGTCCGTAGTCCAGATCATGTAATGCAAAGACATCAGGCATGGAATTCAACAGTGATGTTATTCTCGCTTTCCACTCTGGCGTTAATGGAGACTCTCCAAAGTCGATTGGAATCTTTGACAGAGGTGGCTCTGTCTTCTCACTTCCAGTATCCACTTTAGAAGAATCTTTTTCCATCACTCGCTGGACTGCATGGACTTCAGCTATCACAGTCTTCGGGGGAATCACTAGGTCAGTTTGAGTGTCATTCCTCACTACTACTGGTAACTGAGCAAAGCGTTGCCTTGAAGGTAGACTGTGCAGGCAGCTTACCACCAAAAAACCACCAGGTAAGGAAGACATTGTAGGTGGCTCCACTGACACCCATTTTTCAAAGAGAGGGCCTTTCACATGAATTACTCCATCCAGTACTACAGTGCACCCTGCCAGTACAACTTCTTGTTGATTTCCTTTCAACTTCACACATCCCACAGTTCCACTGGAAGCATGCAATTTCCTCTTCTGCAGCACATTTATCACAGCTTGATAGCCATAACAAAGTGACTTAATAGCACCCGTGCACCTTTGAGTATAATCAGCATATAACACATCAAGCGAGTTGGTACCAATTAGAATCTGTGGTATGTTTGTCAGGTCTGGGACTATTAGGGCTAGCGTCGGGACCTCGGCTTCCACCCCCAGGAAACTTTCGGGAAACTTCAAGTTGAGCTCGACATAACCCAGATAGGGTACGGCTTGTCCGTTGGCTCCCTCTAATTCAAGAAGATGCTCCAAGGATTTCATGGGGTGCTTGCACAGATATTTTTCATAGTAGGACTTGGGAATGGTTGTCACCTGCGACCCGGTATCTAGAAGGCAGTTCACTTCTCTCCCTTCAATTTGGATTCTGGCGGTGCATCTGGTCCCTACTAATCCAGTAGGTAATTCACGACGTGGAGATTCATGAGCATGCTGGTGCAACAGATATTCATTCTTCTTAGGGCATTGTCTTCTTCTTCCCGTCTCTGTCCGCCCTGCAACTGAGACGGATTTCAGTTTAAATGCTTAGTGTTGGAGATTTTTTGCAGATCCCATCTGGCCTGTCGCCCTCTTAACTCACGGCGCTTCTCTTCAACCTTGCCAGGGTTTGGTTCATTTTCACAGTTAACAGCAAGATGTCCATCCTCTCCACAATGGAAACAATAGCCAGGTCGGGGTCTGCTGTGCGATTGCCAGGTGGGTCTTGCATCCTTGTTCACCTCAGGTTCCATTGGCTTAGGTCGGTATTTTGCAGGGAAGGTGCTCAAAGCTGGAGACTCTCGGTACTCCCCTTGTACTCTTGGGACGAGATGAGCTTGAAGCTCAGCTATCTTCTGCCTTAATTCAGAGAATTCTTCCACAGTAGGACTGGTCTTTTCTTTACGAACTGGTTCTGTCTTCATCACATTGATCTGAGCTTGGAGTTTTGCAACTTCCTTCTTCAGGGTTTCGACTTCGGACTGTTCAGCTTTGCTTTTGGACTTGGCTGATTTCTGTTTTGCACTTAACTGACCTGGCACTTCATCAGTGAAATCCTCAGGTACATCGCTGCAGTACACAAACTGTTGGTGAGTCGCTGTCCGTAACTTAAGTGGAATAGGAGCTTGTCTGTTTAATCCGAGATGCTTTCTCATCCTTTCTTCTTTTAGGGTTTGTTTGTCTTCTGCAGTATGGATGAGAACCACAAGTTCAGCGAAAGAAGGGGATGCGACTCTCTTTCCTTCCAGCTGCAACTCAGTGATTAGGCTGTTGTCCCAGCAACCTCTGCAAAATTGCTTGAGAAGGCAACGGTTCCGTTCAGCTTCAGCAACACCACCTCGTCTAAAAGCAAACCCTCAGCATTACATGAAGACGGTGAAGGTAGGTGGAGGATTTTTCCCCTTGATTTTGCAAGGTGCCAATGAACTTTGCAAACAATTCATCTCCATCCTCCTCTGAGCCATATACAGACTCCAACAGCTCCAAACACTCTGATGGCAAGGCATATGGACCGATGTGCTTGACGACATCCGAGGCTGGAGGCAGCAGACTGTCGAGAGTCTTCCCAGTCTTGTGTAAATCAGAGAGAGACTTATCGTTCAATAGGAAGTCCACGCTCGCACGCCCGGTGTCGAAATCTGGTTCATGGCTTGGACGAGGGATTCTCCCTGAAAAGGATTTCAGTCGGAAAGTAGCATGCGAAGAGGACAAGGATTCACTGGTCTTTACCACATGCTCCATCACTACTCGTTGGATTCCGGGTGGATTCAAAGCACTGGTAGGTATGTTCAAAGACATGGTCTCGGCAACACTGGCATTAGGGCTCCTCATATGGTAAGGTGACTTTGCCGGTGTACTCTCCTTGGCTGGGTTTTCATGTTCTTGGAGTGGAACACTCAGTAGCGGTGAGATAACAGGTGAGGACATTACTGTTGTTTCTGCTTGCCCCTGTTGCACATTAGCAGATGGTTGGTATTATTGATTCAAGTGTGGAGGGGTACTCACATGCATACCGCTGTCATTTGCAGGCTGTTAATTTTCTGGAAACATCAACGCAGATATCTTCTGCAGCTCGCACTGAAGCACTTCCTGCACAGTTCTTCCACTGCCTCTGGCGATGGCCTTCAATTCTTCCAGGTACTCTTCAGTGATGTTTTCACCCATTTCAGAAGTGTACACACTACTCAGGCTGCGTACCTGGAACACAACATTAGCATCTAGTGTGCTTCTGATATCACGTTTCACTATTTCCATATCTGCCTTTTTAACTGATTTCCTATAGAGCGAGGGGGCTTATTTTTCTTACTTTTCACTTAAGCTCTTTATTGTCTATTTGTGATTATTAAGTTTTAAATTTTACACTTTGCTACAATTTTGCTCCTGGCTGGCTCGCCAAGTTTTATGTAGCACACAGCTCGGTACTAGATCCTACAAAATCAAAAACCATGGACCAGAAACAGAAGACCTGGATCGACTCACAGAAGCAATTATTGGCAAAGATGATAGTAAAAATTAATAAAATAAATGAACCACTCAAACTACTGGAATGCAGCTAATTAAAAGGTAAGTGTATTTCTTTTCTCTTTTTTTGTTGTTGTCTTGCTTATGTTGTACTTTTTCGAAATTGACAGAATGAAATAAAACAAAAAACAAATAAAAACAAATGGATAACAGTAACACACAGTATTTGAAATAAATGATAAACACAGAAACAGTCAAGAATTCCCAATCTCAGTTTCTGAAATTTGACCTCAGTGTTTCAATCTCAAGTTCAAAGTCTCAATTTCAAATTCCCAAAAAAATAAGGGATGTTCATCAAAAATGAATTAATGAGTTCAGTCCATGAAGGGGAAGAAAAACTTTGTCCTCAGGGAAATCCAGAAAAAAATTGGAAAAGAGAAAAAAAACGTAATGTGTGCAGTTCTGTCCTACCCAATCAGAAAACTCTTTCTCGCAACTCTCACAACTCTTTTACTCTGTTTCCAGGTACGAAAAATGGGATGGCTCGCCAGTCCAAACCAGGGATGAGGATCCACAGCCAGGACAGAATTCGAGATCACAGCAGCAGTTCAGAACTCACAAAAGAGAGAAATAAAACAAGAAACACAAAAAACCCGGCCTTGCAAAAACAAAGCCGAAACAATCATTAGTTAAACTCTTTCAAATAAACAGTTTCAAATTACTAAGATGTCCGTTTCAATCATTTGGATACAGGAAACAAATAAATGCTAGTCACCATGTGCTTAATAAACACACTAGGGTCTATATGCAGAGCTAGCAAAGCTAGCACCGCATGGCACACACTTTACAATAGAGAAAAATATAATCTCAATAAAAAGTACGTCTATCAAACATTCAAACATAACTATATGCACTCACATATTATATCAGAAAACACTTAAAGCATTTCCAAACTATTTTTTACATCATTCATCATTTTCCAAATGTCTTTTACACATTAAAATTACAAAAACAGTATCTACATTCCCAAAATACATTTCTTATAAAGAAAACGGTACTCACCAAGAAGAAATATAAATCGGAGAACAAAAGAAAAAAATAGAAAAATAGTTTCAAGGAAAAAAGATCGGAAGATTTATCCTATCACGTTTGTGCTCTCGTCTCGTTCTCGTCTCTCATCTTCTCGTCGTAATCAGGTTCACAACAAACTTCTCAAAGCTTAAACAAATCTACTTCTCACTTTTTAATGATCTTTTGCTGAATTATTAAACAGCTATTCACAAATCATGTAATCTACTATCACTGTCGTGTCGTTCTGGATCTCTCGTGTCGTTCGTAATCTCTCACTCTCTCTCTTCTCTGCTAGTACGCGATACTTCTGGAAACTTTCCAACAGGGGCGGAGCTAACCTTTCACCTCACCAATAAGGATTCAGTTCAACTTCTAAATTTCTGGATTATTTATAATAAAATAAATACATTTTACTTCATGTTCTTCTTTTCTTACTAATTATTTTATAGTGATATAAATAAAAGAATATAATTATTAATATTAGTGACCCGAGTTAATGACCCGGGTTACACAGTGAAGAGAGGAAAGAACAGGTGTAATATGTTCGTGCTTTCGTGTCCCAGTCAACAAGCGAGCTGTAGCATTCTGAACCCTCTGCAGTCTAGAGAGAGGCCTGACTTATGCCTATATAGAGGCCATTGCAATAATCTAGATGCGATGAAATAAAAATAAGTCTTTCAAAGTCTCTAGAAGACAGAAATTATTTCACCTTGGTGAGTTGTCTCAATTGGAAAAAGCACGATTTAACTACCAAGTTAATCTGTTTATCCAACTTAAAATCACAATCCATAGTGAAACCTAGATTTTTGACGTAAGGTTTCACTAGTGGATTCAACTCACCAAGATCAAACGTTTTTGATTCATAAGTACCACCGGGAGTAAAAAGCATAACCTCTGTTTTGTTTTCATTAAAACATAAAAAGTTCTGTGCCATCCAAGCTTTAATTTCCTCAAGACACTGGAGTAAAGGTGCTAAGGTGCAAGTGTCTTTTCTTTTCAAAGGCAGATAAATTTGGGTATCATCTGCATAGACATGAAACGAAATTCTGAATTTCCTAAAGATATGACCCAGTGGCAGTAAATACAAGGCGAACAACATAGGCCCCAAAATGGAGCCCTGGGGGACCCCAGACGTGAGAGAAGCCGTAGAGGAGACAAAGTCTCCGAGGCGAACAGCAAAAGTTCTTTCGGACAAATACGACTTAAACCATGTCAACGCAATACCTTCAACACCAACACATTCTTCTAAACGTGAAATTAAAGTCCTATGGTCTAAGGTGTCAAATGCAGCTGAAAGGTCCAATAGTAATAAAATCGCACAATTCCCTGAGTCAGTGGTAAGTAACAAATCATTTGAAACCCTCAACAATGCAGTCTCTGCACTATGCAAATACTTAAAACCAGACTGAAACACTTCGTGGATACCATTTAAACATAAAAATACATTCAACTGTTCAAATACAACCTTTTCGAGTAATTTAGACAAGAACGAAAGTCTAGAGACAGGTCTAAAATTAGCAAAGACTGATGGATCCAGATTACATTTCTTAATAACCGGTTCCACCACTGCATGTTTAAAAGATTTGGGTACAACTCCCGTAGCCAGACTACTGTTAATAATAGCAAGAACTGAAGAGCTAATGGCATCAAATGCATCCTTTAAGAGTCGTGGGGGAACAATGTCAGTGTGACATGCAGTAAATTTCATTTTGGCAAAAGTCTCCCTCATTGAGACAAGGGACACCGGCTCGAACTGATTTAATGCAGCAGAGCGCTCAAAATTAATAGGTTGGAAAATCAGAGAAGATGATATATTCGATCTAATAGCATCAATCTTGTCAATAAAAAAAAATAAAAATTGTTCACACAGTTCGGCAGAATGTTTTAAACAAGCAGCTTGGGGAGTGTTCAAAACCGCATTAATGGTACTAAACAGTACAGCTGGCTGTACTACTAATTATATTTGATAAGTACTTTGATTTCTCTAGTCTCACACACTTTTGATATTTAGACAAATTATAACGTAGGATATCAAGTGAGATCTGCAACTTATCCTTCTTCCAGCGGCGTTCAGCCCTTCTGCATTCCAGCCTTATAGCTCTAGTTGTGGTGTTCAGCCACGGTTGAACTCTACATTTATCTCGAGTTGTCCTGAAAGGGGCAACAGTGTCTAAAATGCTATTGCAAGTGGAAAAGAACAATGAAGTTAATTCTTCAGTAGTTAGCCCACATGATGGCATCCAATAGTCTAACTCAATTAAATTAAAAGCCTCAGAAAATAAGTGAGAAGTTGAGGGATTTATCATCCGGCAACGGCGTTTTGGAGCAGTCACTTTAGGCACACGCGAAGTACATATCTCAAATAGGACAGGCAAATGTTCAGAGAAAGTGGCTTCACAGACGTCAATGTTATTAATAGGCAAGCCATATGTCAAAACCAAATCTAATGTATGTCCACGTATATGAGTGGGACTAACAACAAACTGAGTTAAATTAAAAGACTCAAGATCACAAGATTTAAGAAAGCTTTGACCAGAGGCTTTTCAGGACAACATACATGGATGTTAAAATCCCCCACAATTAAAACCCGGTCATATTCGATCATGATACCGGCTAAATAATCAGAGAAATCATCAATAAACTCTTTGTTATACGTAGGTGGGCGATAAACCACAGTGCACAATACAGGATGGCTCAGATCAAATTCAAAAACATTAAGATCAAAGCTGGAGTAGGAGAAAGCAGGCAGACGCCTACAATTTAAATGTTCTTTAAAAATGGTTGCTACTCCACTTCCATGTCCGTTAAGGTGTGGAGAGTTAAAATAGGTGCAATTCAACGGTAAAACTTAAATAAAATATACTCGACTCACCAACCCCGACCCAGGTCTCAGTCACACACAACATGTCCAGGTCCTTGTAAGTAAAAAAGTCATTCAGAATAAAGGACTTGTTGGCTAGTGATCTAGCATTCACCAAAGCTATCCTCACAGGAGTAGAGTCTTTTAGCGACGGGGATTCGAAGACCAAGGACCGATGGAGAGTAGCGTTCTCACCTCTTTTAAAAAGGGAAGTCCAATGTGTTGTAAGCGGAGATTTAAGGCCCAAAGACCGATGGAACGATACATCCACACCTTTTTTAAACCTGGATGGCCAATAAGTTGTGATCATAGGCTTTTTATCCAGATCCACGTCCGTCACAGGTACCAACCACCTGTACATAGGATCAACGGTGCGCCGAGGTGCATAGCGACGACATTCCGCGTCACAATCACCAAACATCCCGCGAGGATCAGCATTCGGGAACAAAGTCAGAAAAGTCCTTATTTTCACCAACCGACCACCTCATTTCCCTCGGCGTCTGAATCGCTTCTTTCTCATGGGAAACCATGGGGTTCGGCGGAGATAAGCAGGTAATTCACACAGGAACGGTGGAGAAGAAGAATGTTTTGTTCCTCCCCGGCTCACAAAGTAAATCAGCATATTCTCCAAACTCGACCTGATAGTAAGTGTTTGGCGATCGTACACTAATAGAGAGTTTGTAGTATTTAAAATAGTCGATAAAATCAAGATAAACAACCACATAACCGAGAGCAGCAGACGGCCAGCCATACAAACAGGCGCCATCTGTAGCAAAAAGATACATACTAATACATGCTAGCAACACTTAGCTAAGTGTTTAAGCATGCTAATAATGTAGTAAAAAAGGAAGTTGCTGTAACTCAGGCAAGCAATGTCCGACCTTCCCCGAACTTCACTTGTGTGATAGGTGTTCTTTTCCAAACAAACACCCATGACCAAATTCAGTCATAGTCATAGCGCCACCTGCTGGTAACAGGAAATGAAAATGTTAACACTGTTATGGACTCCTAGGAACAAATTAAAAAGTGTCAAAATGTGTTAAATAGGCTGGCAACATGCTAGAAACATAATAACACATGCTAGCAACACTTAGCTAAGTGTTTATAATGTTGATAATGAAAAAGATGCATTGGGATCAGCATTTATAGACATTCTGAACTCTATTGGTGTTAGACAACACGTTTCAGGACCTTCTCATTGTCGAAATCATACTCTAGATTTAATACTGTCACATGGAATTGATGTTGATGGTGTTGAAATTATTCAGCCAAGTGATGATATCTCAGATCATTATTTAGTTCTGTGCAAACTTCATATAGCCAAAATTGTAAATTCTACTTCTTGTTACAAGTATGGAAGAACCATCACTTCTAACACAAAAGACTGCTTTTTAAGTTATCTTCCTGATGTAACCAAATTCCTTAGCATATCCAAAACCTGAGAACAACTTGATGATGTAACAGAAACTATGGACTCTCTCTTTTCTAGCACTTTAAATAAAGTTGCTCCTTTACGGTTAAGGAAGGTTAAGGAAAACAGTTTGACACCATGGTATAATGAGCATACTCGCACCCTAAAGAGAGCAGCCCGAAAAATGGAGCGCAGCTGGAGGAAAACAAAACTAGAGGTATTTCGTATTGCTTGGCGGGTAAGTAACATATCCTACAGAAAAGCATTAAAAACGGCTAGATCCGATTACTTTTCTTCTCTTTTAGAAGAAAACAAACATAACCCCAGGTATCTATTCAATACAGTGGCTAAATTATAGAAAAATAAAGCCTCAACAAGTGTTGACATTTCCCAACACCACAGCAGTAATGACTTTATGAACTACTTTACTTCTAAAATTGATACTATTAGAGATAAAATTGCAACCAGTCAGCCTTCAGCTACAGTATCGTATCAGACAGTGCACTATAGACCCCATGAGGAACAGTTCCACTCATTCTCTACTATAGGAGAGGAAGAATTGTATAAACTTGTTAAATCATCTAAACCAACAACATGTCTGTTAGACCCTATACCATCTAAGCTCCTAAAAGAGGTGCTTCCAGAAGTCATAGATCCTCTTCTGACTATTATTAATTCCTCATTGTCATTAGGATATGTCCCCAAAACCTTCAAACTGGCTGTTATTAAGCCTCTCATCAAAAAACCACAACTTGATCCCAAAGAACTAGTTAATTATAGACCAATGTCGAATCTCCCTTTTCTGTCCAATATACTAGAAAAGGTGGTATCCTCACAATTATATTCCTTCTTAGAGAAAAATGGTATATGTGAGGATTTCCAGTCAGGATTTAGACCGTATCATAGTACTGAGACTGCTCTCCTTAGAGTTACAAATGATCTGCTCTTATCATCTGATGGTGGCTGTATCTCTCTATTAGTTTTATTGGATCTTAGTGCTGCGTTTGACACAATTGACCACAACATTCTTTTGCATAGACTTGAACACTTTGTTGGCATCAGTGGAAGTGCATTACCATGGTTTAAATCGTACTTATATGAACGCCATCAGTTCGTAGCAGTGAATGATGATGTATCCTATCGATCACAAGTGCAGTATGCTTGATAGGGAGCCAGTGCAGTGTTGACAGGACCGGGCTAATATGGTCATACTTCCTGGTTCTAGTAAGAACTCTTGCTGCTGCATTTTGGACTAGCTGTAGTTTTTTTACTAAGCATGCAGAGCAACCACCCAATAAAGCATTACAATAATCTAACCTTGAGGTCATAAATGCATGGATTAACATTTCTGCATTTGACATTGAGAGCATAGGCCGTAATTTAGATATATTTTTGAGATGGAAAAATGCAGTTTTACAAATGCTAGAAACGTGGCTTTCTAAGGAAAGATTGCGATCAAATAGCACACCTAGGTTCCTAACTGATGACGAAGAATTGACAGAGCAACCATCAAGTTTTAGACAGTGTTCTAGGTTATTACAAGCAGAGTTTTTAGGTCCTATAATTAACACCTCTGTTTTTTCAGAATTTAGCAGTAAGAAATTACTCGTCATCCAGTTTTTTATATCGACTATGCAATCCATTAGTTTTTCAAATTGGTGTGTTTCACCGGGCTGCGAAGAAATATAGAGCTGAGTATCATCAGCATAACAGTGAAAGCTAACACCATGTTTCCTGATGATATCTCCCAAGGGTAACATATAAAGCGTGAAGAGTAGCGGCCCTAGTACTGAGCCTTGAGGTACTCCATACTGCACTTGTGATCGATATGATACATCTTCATTCACTGCTACGAACTGATTGCGGTCATATAAGTAAGATTTAGATGGTTGGTTTAGATGATTTAACAAGTTTATACAATTCTTCCTCTCCTATGGTAGAGAATGAGTGGAACTGTTCCTCAGGGGGTCTATAGTGCACTGTCTGATGTGATACTGTAGCTGACGGCTGAATGGTTGCAATTTTAAATGTCAACACTTGTTGAGGCTTTATTTTTCGTTAATTTAGCCACTGTATTGAATAAATACCTGGGGTTATGTTTGTTTTCTTCTAAAAGAGAAGAAAAGTAATCGGATCTAGCAGTTTTTAATGCTTTTCTGTAGGATATGTTACTTTCCCGCCAAGCAATACGAAATACCTCTAGTTTTGTTTTCCTCAAGCTGCGCTCCATTTTTCGGGCTGCTCTCTTTAGGGTGCAAGTATGCTCATTATACCATGGTGTCAAACTGTTTTCCTTAACCTTCCTTAAGCGTAAAGGAGCAACTTTATTTAAAGTGCTAGAAAAGAGAGAGTCCATAGTTTCTGTTACATCATCAAGTTGTTCTGAGGTTTTGGATATGCTAAGGAATTTGGATACATCAGGAAGATAACTTAAAAAGCAGTCTTTTGTGTTAGAAGTGATGGTTCTTCCATACTTGTAACAAGAAGTAGAATTTACAATTTTGGCTATATGAATTTTGCAAAGAACTAAATAATGATCTGAGATATCATCACTTGGCTGAATAATTTCAACACCATCAACATCAATTCCATGTGACAGTATTAAATCTAGAGTATGATTTCGACAATGAGTAGGTCCTGAAACGTGTTGTCTAACACCAATAGAGTTCAGAATGTCTATAAATGCTGATCCCAATGCATTGTTTTCATTATCAACATGGATATTAAAATCACCAACTATTAAAACTTTATCTGCAGCCAGAACTAACTCGGATGTAAAATCACCAAAGTCTTTAATAAAGTCTGTATGGTGCCCTGGTGGCCTGTATACAGTAGCCAGTACAAACATAACAGGGGATTTATCATTAACATTTGTTTCTTTGGATAATGTTATATGAAGTACCATTACTTCAAACGAGTTATACTTGTAGCCTGCCCTCTGAGAAATCCTGAAAACGTTGTTATAAATTGAAGTAACACCTCCACCTTTGCCTTTTAGACGTGGCTCATGTTTATAACAGTAATCTTGGGGGGTTGACTCATTTAAAATAATGTAATCATCAGGTTTTAGCCAGGTTTCTGTCAAACAGAGTACATCTATATTATGATCAGTGATCATATTATTTACAAAAAGTGTTTTCGTAGAAAGGGATCTGATATTCAATAAGCCAAGCCTTATTATTTGTTTATCCATATTGCTTCTGTTTTTTATTTGTTGAACCTCAATTAAAGTGTTAATCTTAACTTGGTTTGGACGTTTTTTGTATTTTCTAGTTCGGGGAACAGACACAGTCTCTATAGTGTGATATCTAGGTGAAAGAGTCTCTATGTGCTGAGAATTAACTGACCTCTGTGACGGGAGGCAGCTAGCAGACGGTCGGTTTAGCCACTCTGTCTGCTTCCTGACCTGGGCCCCAGTTAGTCAAGTATAAACACTAAGACTATTTGCCATATTTCTAGAGAGAAGAGTGGTGCCACCCCAGGAGGGATGAAGACCATCTCTTTTAAACAGGTCAGGTCTGCCCCAAAAGCTCGTCCAATTGTCTATGAAACCTATGTTATTCTGTGGGCATCACTTAGACATCCAGCCATTGAGTGATGACAATCTGCTATGCATCTCATCACCACGGTAAGCAGGGAGGGGACCAGAGCATATTACAGTGTCTGACATCGTGCTTGCAAGTTCACACACCTCTTTAATGTTATTTTTAGTGATCTCCGACTGGCGAAGTCGAACATCATTAGCGCCGGCATGAATAACAATCTTACTGTATTTACGTTTAGCATTAGCCAGCACTTTTAAATTTGCCAAGATGTCAGGCGCTCTGGCTCCCGGTAAACATTTGACTATGGTGGCTGGTGTCTCTATATTCACGTTCCGTACAATAGAATCACCAATAACTAGAGCACTTTCATCAGGTTTCTCAGTGGGTGCATCACTGAGTGGGGAGAACCTGTTTAATGTTTTGATCGGAACAGAAGAGCGGTGTTTTGACCCACGACTACGCTGCCTCACCGTCACCCAGTTGCCCTGCTGCAGGGGCTCTGTTTCCGGAACCGAACAATGTACAGGAATCCCTGAGCTAGACGCATCCAAAGCCGTATCTAGAGCCCTAACATTTTTACTGTCCTCAATTAAAGTTTGGATGCGTGTCTCTAATTCTGAAATCTTCTCTGTCAGCCTAACTATTTCCCTACATTTATCACATGTGAATCCCTCATCAGCGACAGAGATAGATAAACTGTACATGTGGCAAGAGGTGCAAGAAACAATGATAGGAGAAGCCATTACTCACCGTGCTTGATGAAAATTCTTACTGCGGTTGTTTGATGAACTTGTGAAAAACTGGAGCGAGGGAGAGGAGAAAAGAAAACAGCGATAGGTTCGAATGAAAATGCTAATGACAGGCTAACGAGTGCTAACGCTTTGGAGGTGTACTGCACTCACGGAAATAAAATAAAAGTGAACGATCAAAGTTAATCTGATAAGATTGATCGATAATATCAGAAATATGGTGTGAATTAAGTTATATTTTACCACTTTAAAAAACAGAGAGTGATAGTAAGATAAAGATTCTAGAGAAAAAAATAAAATAAAAACAGCTATACGGAGCTACAATTTGCTACAGAAGGCCAACAGGAAGTAGAGAAAACACTGTCCAACAGCGACACCCCAATAAACAGAACACTATCCAACTCTTATGGTGCGTTCACACTAACACGTTCACATTGAAATCGCTGTGATTTCAATGTTAAGTCAATGCAAAGACGCGAATAGACAACCTCCAAAAATCGGCGAAACACATTTTTAAATAAACCGCATATTTGAGTTTAAAAAAACTACATTCTTGCATGAAATACTTTTAAAACTACATTTCATGACACGATAACAGTAATATTTAGAAAATTATCAGAGTAAAAATGGTGGTTGGAAATGCTGCATGAACTCAACTTGCAGAAACCCCCCCATGATGCGAATCCCCGTCTGTTGTGAAGTTACTTTCAACGCGCGAATGAAGCGTATGAGCTCAAAATGTTCAAGCGTCCAACTACTCGCGAATAGCGCGATTTATACGCGCAAGTCGCTTCTGGTTTGAACACAGCATTAAATATTCAGTACAGGTTCATAAGATTTGAGTTGCTTGAGGCAGACGTGGATAAAGTCTTTTTTCCTGGTCATAGCGTGCATGTTACAGAAACATTATTGCCTTTAATTCCCGGTCCTTCCAGTTCAGGAAAGCCATTATCGCTGATGCCGTCTTGTGTTTAGTCATAGATATATCTATGGTGTTTAGTGGTTGTCAGAGCATGCAGTGAGTCAGCGTGACCAGGGCACCGCCCACCCAGCCAATCATCATCGGATTTCTAACTGTGTCAGGCAGCTGATGTAGCCACTAGCCAAAGCATGACACCTCGTGCTTTATTCAACCAAATTGTAGTAACGCGACACTTTACATTCTCAGTAAAGATAACGGCGTTGCAACGATGGGACAAGTAATTAATTAGATTGCTCCGTTACTGCAAATTAAACTCTGTTAGTTTAAGTTATACTTAAACGCCGTTACTCCCAACACTGGTCATACTTCCTGGTTCTAGTAAGACCTTTTGCTGCTGCATTTTGGACTAGCTGTAGTTTGTTTATTAAGCGTGCAGAACATTGACAGAGCAGCCATCAAGTCTAAGACAGTGTTCTAGGTTATTACATGCAGAGTTTTTAGCTCCTATAATTAACACCTTTGGTAAGTGCTCCGCTTGATTAACTGTCGGACCATTTCCCACTGACACAGGGATGTAATACGTACACTACGAAGATTGATTAAAAAATAATATGAGTGTATTGTTAAATAGTAGAATAAAGTTCAACTAAACTCACTGTTTTGCTTCCGTTACCTTTTTTTAATTTTTTTTTTAGACCATATTTTTTAGAATGTGCCTTATAATCCGGTGCGCCTTATGATGCAGAAAATATGGTACTTAAAAAAGTCTCAATTGCTAAAGCATAGAGCATGCTTGACAAAGCACACCCTTGCCTTACACCTCTAAAAACCTTAAAAGGAGTGCATAAGTCACCATTAACTTTCAAAATAATCTCAACATCACTGTACAAAACCTTAACCATTGAAATAAAATTGGAACTAAAGCCAAACGCCTCCAAAACATCTAAAAAATACTTATGCCCAACTCTATTAAAAGCTTTTTCTTGATTGAGTAACAAAAGTCCAAAATCTAATTTGAGACTTTTACCAAGGTCCAAAATATCCATAATAAAAGATATATTATCAAAAATTTGTGTACCAGGTACACAATAGGTCTGGTCAGGATGGATCACCTGCTCCAAAACCTAATCTATTTGCCAGAGCGCTGGAAAGCAGTTTATTCATTGCACAACAAACTAACTGGTCTCCCGTTTTTATGTCATTTAGGTGTTCCTTTTTTGGCAACAAGGTGAGAATCGCTCTACAGAAACTTGAGGGCACCCGCCCACTGGCCTGGCTTTCCTTAGGCACCTCCAAAGGATTCGGACCCACCTCCGGCCAAAAAGACTTTCAAAAGTCAACTGACAACCTGTCAATTACAGGTACTTTCCCACATTCTATGCCTTGAAGAGCTTTCTCCAACTCCTCCAGAGTTAAAGCTTTGCTTTAGCTCAGCATTAGCCTCTTCAGATAACTGAGGCAGATTCTCAAGGAAAACCATTAGCAGTTTGTCCATGCATGAGTTCACTTTTAAACAGTTCCTCATAAAAACTAACTGCTCTTCTTCGAATGTAAGAGGAATCAGACAGCAAAGATCCATCATTAGATATTAAAGCATGTATAAATCTTCTTTGTCCATTCTTCTCCAAATTTAAGAAAAATTTTGAAGGTGCATCCATTTACATTTACATTCCATTACATTTAATCATTTAGCAGACGCTTTTATCCAAAGCGACTTACAAATGAGAACAACAGAAGCAGTCAGGTCAACAAGAGAACAACTACAGTATACAAGTGCCATGAAAAGTCTCAATTAGTCTAGTATAGAACACATAGCCAGTTTTTTTTTTTATAAATGAAAAGACAAGAAAAGGAAAAGTGCTAGTGTTAGTTGGTTAAGTGCAGGCAAAAAAGATGAGTCTGAAAATGAGTAAAGACTCTGTACGCTGTACGAATTGATAGTGGGAGGTCATTCCACCAGCTGGGCAAAGTCCAGGAAAAGGTCTGTGAGAGTGATTTTGAACTTCTTTGGGATGGCACCACAAGGCGTCGTTCACTTGCAGAGCGCAAACTTCTGGAGGGCACTTAAGATTTAACCCGTGAGTTTAGGTAAGTTGGTGCCGTGCCAGTGGTCGTCTTGTAGGCAAGCATCCGTCAATTCTATGCTCTGAAAGAGTGATCTGACCAGAACTCATTGTGTAACTGTATCTTTACTGTAAAGTTTTTTTTTTTTTTACTACTTATTGGCAATAATTTTCTTTAGCTGATAAACTCCCTGGTTAGTGAAACCTCCATCATTCCTAAAAATCTTTGCCTTTTGAATGAATGGCAGAACATCAGGAAAATATTCTTCAACTGGTCATTCGTCTGGTCAGAGGAGAACTGGCCCCCCAACTGAGCCTGGTTTCTCCCAAGGTTTTTTTCTCCATTCTGTCACAGATGGAGTTTCGGTTCCTTGCCCCTGTCGCCTCTGGCTTGCTTAGTTGGGGTCACTTCATCTACAGCAATATCGTTGACTTGATTGCAAATAAATGCACAGACACTATTAACTGAACAGAGATGACATCACTGAATTCAATGATGAACTGCCTTTAACTATCATTTTGCATTATTGACACTGTTTTCCTAATGAATGTTTTTCAGTTGCTTTGACACAATGTATTTTGTTTAAAGCGCTATATAAATAAAGGTGACTTGACTTGACTTGACTTCAACTCTTACTTTTCTGTCATTCTTGGTCACTTTAAGAAAGGACTTCATATCCTTTACCAGAGAAACAAGTTTGCTGTAACGAGAAAACATTCCAATCAAGACCTTATTCGATATAAAAGGTGGCACATTAGACAGAGTGACTATTTTCGATGGAGTAGAGAGGGGAAGCACTGGGGTGAACATTCCATTGATTACTACACCACTTTCAACCATCTGGTTCACTAAATCAACTGTCTTTTGGAACACCACAACAGCATTGTTCACACGGGATGCCGACATGATGTTTTCAGTTCCAGTCATTTCACCTATAGCGAGACTGCATTCTTCCACATTCACAGTAGAGTCTACTTTGATACCATGACACCTTGTCAGGAAATCAAAATTCCCACTACCTGAGGCAGCCATGCTGCTGATACGATACCAAGAGCAACCACTCTGGTATGTTAAACTACCTTACCCAACCAATCTAGATTGACCAACAATAAACACGAAAATAAAGAAAAAAGATAAAAAGAGTATGCCACTCTTAACTGCACATGCCAAACACTCACACTCAATGCTCCGCACGCTCACTCAGCACATGCGCACAGAGAGAGAGAGAATTTTCACAATTCTGGAGCTCTAGATAATTTCACACAGCCAGGACTAAACACAAACACACAGACTTACACAAGACAGAGACACTATGCATCGACAGGGTTAGAGTAAATGGACGTCAAGAGTGGTCGACCGCTCTGATGTTGATGTCAGCAGAGACAGGCAGTAATAAGAGATAAAGACATGGCTACGGATCCTAGGATTCACTGGGAAACGTGCTAACTTATGCATTAGTTAGGTGGCTGTTTAAAATGGACAGTTTAAAATAGTTCGGACATTGCACAGTGCTCATTCAATAAATGCACAGCTAAACAGATGAGTTTTAAGACTAGATTTAATTGTGACCAGTGTTTTAGCACATCTGATCTCTTCTGGAAGCTGATTCCAACTGCGGGCGGCATAGTAACTAAAGGAGGGCTCCCCTTGTTTTGTGTGAACCCTTGGTATTTCTAACTGACTCGATCCTAATGATCTGAGTGCTCTGTTAGGTTTATATTCAGTGAGCATATCTGCAATATATTTCGGTCCTAGGTCATTTAGTGACTTATATACACGAGTAAAAGTACTTTAAAATCAATCCTAAATGTAACTGGAAGCCAGTGTAAGGACCTGAGGACTGGTGTGATATGCTCAGATTTTCTGGTTCTAGTCAGAATCCTGGCAGCAGCGTTCTGGATGAGCTGCAGCTGTCTAATGGTCTTTTTGGGAAGGCCAGTGAGGAGCCCATTACAATAGTCCACCCTGCTGGTGATGAAGGCATGAACAAGTTTCTCCAAGTCTTGGCTGGAAACAAAACATCTTATTCTTGCAATGTTTTTTAAATGATAGTATGCTGATTTAGTTACTGCTTTGACATGACTATTGACACTAAGGTCTGTCTCCAGAATCACACCAAGATTCCTGACTTGATTTTTAGTTGTTTGACCCCTAGAGTTAAGGTATGCATTCACCTTGAACACTTCATTTTTGTTTCCAAATGCAATGACTTCAGTTTTTTCCTTGTTTAACTGAAGAAAGTTCTGGCACATCCAACTATTAATTTCATCAATGCATTGGCAGAGGGAGTCAATTGGGCTGCAGTCATTT
This sequence comes from Carassius carassius, assembly GCF_963082965.1. Taxonomy (NCBI): domain Eukaryota; kingdom Metazoa; phylum Chordata; class Actinopteri; order Cypriniformes; family Cyprinidae; genus Carassius; species Carassius carassius. The sequence goes on along the minus strand of NW_026775161.1, from coordinate 724,678 downwards.
GGAGATAACGCTAGGTAAATCTGGGTATCATCAGCATAGCTGTGATAGGCAATTTGGTTCTTTCTCATTATTTGACTTAGGGGAAGCATATACAGGCTAAACAAGAGCGGTGCAAGATTTGACCCTTGTGGGACTCCGCATGTCATGGACGTCCACTTAGACTTATGCTCTCCTAGACTCACATAATAACCTCTCCCTTCTAAGTATGACCTGAACCATTTGAGTACCATCCCAGAAGCCCGACCCAGTTTTCCAGTCTCTCTAGTAGTATGTTATGATCGACAGTGTCAAACGCAGCACTGAGATCTAGCAATACCAGCACAGATATTTTGCCAGAGTCACAATTTAAGCGAATATCATTTATTATCTTAATGAGTGCTGTCTCTGTGCTGTGATGCGGTCGAAAACCAAATTGAAAATTGTCCAGGTATCCATTTGAGTTTAAGTATTTGTTCAGCTGATTAAAAACGACCTTTTCTATAATTTTACCTATAAAAGAAAGGTTAGATATTGGTCTAAAATTGCTCAAAATGGTGTTATCAAGATTGCTCTTTTTCAGGAGGGGCTTAACAACTGCATTTTTAAGGAGTTTTGAAATGTCCCAGAAAGAAGTGAGGCGTTCACCACTTCTAAAAGATCTGCTTCTAAGCAGTTAAACACATTTTTGAAAAAAGATGTGGGAAGTGTGTCAAGATAGCAGGTTGACGATTTTAGGTGCTGCACTATGTCTTCCAGAATTTTGCTATCAATTGCTTCAAAAATCGACATAGTATCTTTTTTATATTGTGGCCTAATCTGTCTGACCTCTGCATTACTTGAGGATGTGCTAATCGCCTTCCTGATATTGATGATCTTCTCAGAAAAGAAGGATGCAAACTCATTGCATTTGCTGTCTGAAGCATTTCACTGGGAATCTGACTTGGGGGGTTTGTCAGTCTCTCAACAGTTGCAAAAAGAGTACGAGTGTTATTTAAGTTACTGTTTATAAGGTTTGAGAAGAAATTCTGTCTAGCTGTGGCTAGTTTCACATTAAAAGCATGAAGGCTGTCTTTGTAGATGCTATAGTGAATTTCAAGTTTTGTCTTCCGGCACATCCGCTCTGCTTTTCTGCATTGTCTTTTCATAGTCTGAACTGTTGTTGATCTTCTCCAAACTGATTTCTGTCTGTTTGTTTTCTTACTGATTATTATTGGAGCAATATCATCAATAACATTCTTAACTTTTGAGTTGAATGAATCAAGGAGAGTATCAACAGAGTCTGCAGAAATGCTTGGTGTTAGAGATATAGCCTCCATAAATAGTACACTTGTGTTCTCGTTAATGCTTCTCCTTCTGACAGAGACCGATCTAGATTCAGTTGTAGCAGACATCAAAATATCAAAGAAAATACAGAAGTGATCAGATAGTGCTATGTCCTTAATAACAATGGATGAAATGTTTAGACCCCTACTGATGATTAAGTCTAGAGTGTGTCCACCTTTGTGTGTGGGTCCATGCACATGCTGAGTCAAGTCAAAAGTGTTTAGAACCGTTATCATTTCTTTTGGAGTTTTGTTTTCTGAATTATCTATTTGAATATTAAAATCCCCTGCAATAGCAAAACAGTCAAACCCTGGGGAAATCATTGATAACATTTCTGTGACCTCTTCAACAAAGGCTGGAGAGTATTTTGGAGGCCTGTAAATAATAATAAACAGAATGCGTGGAGCACCTTTCAGCACAATCCCTAGATATTCAAAAGACAAGTACTGACCAAATGACACTTGCTTGCATTGATAGACATCTTTAAATATAGCAGCTACACCCCCACCTCTCCTAACAGTCCTACAGACACTCATGTAAGTGAAGTTAGGAGGGGCTGCTTCATTAAGGACTGTTGCATTGCAGCTGTCTTCAAGCCATGTTTCGTTTAGAAACATAAAATCCAGATTGTTTGTGGTTATAAAGTCATTGATTTGAAATTATTTATTTTTTAGTGAGCGAATGTTTAAAGATGCTAACTTGATGGCTGTGCTTTGTGTCTTTACATCAATTTTAGTTTGATGCATAATAGGCCGCAGATTAGATGAGTTTGCCCTTCGGCTTGAGATGGCCTTAGACTTCACGTGATAAAACTGAAATAGAGAAAGCTACAGGCACACTGGGTTCCCGCTTGTTCAGTAGGCATTTGTGAATGTTGCTGTTATTATAGCGGGGACCCGACACATATCACTGAGAGCTGCTATCAGTTGTTTTTGGTTCACCTTCAGCAGATAGAGGGTTTGGGCCCTGGCGTTGTGGCAGTGGTCGAAGAGCTCTCGCAGGAGCAGGGACCACAGGCTTTGGTGGTTTTGGGGCCTGCCGTTTTTTTTTTTGTGATATCTGCGGGCTTGCAGCAAATGAGTGAGAGAGTTTAGTCCCACATACACCAATTCCTCCATTTTCTGTGAGAAGCATAGAAGTGGAGATGCTGGAGAAAGTGATAATGTGTCTGGTGAGATGGGCTGTGTCTCTGGTGTTTCCGGTGGCTGTGATATGTTGTCCTGGCTTCCCTGGCTGTTTTCCAGAAAGTAATCCCTGGGTGCTGAATCTTGTAGCTGTTTTGATATATCACAGTCAGTCTGTGAGGAGGTCTGTGGGCAGGGCTCAGCCGGGATAGTGTCCATGAGCAGTGCTTGTTTTGGCTGTGTGGTGTTATCAGTGTCCTTGTGGGATATGTCAACCACATGATGACTCGGACCCGGTGTGTGTGTGCTGAATGGATTGACACACTCTGCTGAAGGATGACGGAGGGAAAAGTAGATATTGTCCTTAAACCCTTTAGCACCAAGTTTGTTTGGGTGGAGGCCATCCGGTTTAAACAATTGTCTATGGCCCCAGAAAAGATTGAAGTTGTCAATGAAATTCACTCCTTTTATATTACAAGATCTTTGTAGCCATGTGTTCAGCCCAAGCAACCGTGAAAACATATTTGTTCCCTTGCTGGGAGTGGTCCACTGATGAACGACTGAACTTTGAGTCTTCGAAGTGTTTCAAAGAGTTCACTGAAGTCCTTCTTAAGGAGTTCTGACTGCTCTTTCCGATTATCATTCTTCCCCACATGGATGATGATTCGATATGCAGTCTTGTGCTTCATCAGAATGTTCTGAAGTTCCTTGTTCACATCAGAGACCGTTGCTTGAAGAAGGCAGCATGTTGTTGTAGTCCTGCTACGGATGTTTCTGATAACAGGGTCACCCACTATCAGAGTCCTTGGCTCGGCTGCGCTCTGAGCTGAAAGCCGCTGTCTGGTCGACCTTGAGCGCCTGTTAGTAGTGATGTTAGCTGCTGGCTTATCAGATCCATCTTTAAATACATTTGGGGATTCCTCACCCACATTCATTAATGCTTCAAATCTGTTCTCAAGATGTATAGGGGGTGGTTGAATGCCAGTATTCACAAGCCTTGTCATAGTCGAATCTGGGGTAGAGGAAGCTACGGCAGCAATACGAGAAACTCGTGACAATCTGATATTTCGTTTTCCTTTGGGTCTCGCTCCCTGTTTGTGCCATTGATTAGTGTGGCGATCAGTTTCGGCTTGTTTCTCTACACTTGGTATAAACTGTTGAGATTCATAAGATTCATGGGACTCACCGGCTGTATGCTGAGAAGCTCCATGACGACGATCTGCTAAGTGTTCCGTCTGTTTTGGAATTTCAGCAAGTAACTTTGTTTCAAGAATCACAATCCTTTGTAGATGTTTGCAGCAGTTCATGCAACAAGTAGATCCAACAGGAGGCATTTTTTCTCTCTTCTGTTTGAATGTAGGCAGTTGTTTTCCCGTCTCTGGAATGTAAGCTGCTGGCAGTGGGAGGCAAAGTTTTCTTTTTGTAGTATTATTCCAGTCCCAAAGAGTTTTTAGTTTTAGCGTTTGTGCCAAAAAATCTGTTTTTTGAGCACTGTGCTGATCTGCTGATGTAGAAATCTTAGAAAGATTTAAGAAATAAGAAGCAAAGCGCAGAGCTAGAACGTCCGAACGGTTGCAAAGCCGGAAGCCAATTCAATAACATTAAATATATCAATATGTGTACACAGAGAGTAATTGATAGAAGGGAACAGAAAGAAAAATAAAGCTCCATTACTGACATTAGCTTTGACTTTCAAACTCTTCTTTTGCATGTCAGTGACTTTGTGAAATTATGATCTGGGAAATAATTCATAAACACCAACCATTTGCCCACAAAGGTCCAATGGTTTTGATTGCACTTTGATCTGGGCATTTGTGTCAGCCAAAGCAATTATGTCAGACTGATATGAACAGAAACAGGCCACTCTGAGATGAGAACAATACTGACAGCCCCATTAATGTCATGCTAATGTCAACGCTTTGCTAACCATGTATGCTTATATGACTCAAAAGCTAGAAAATGCTCAAGCCAGTCAGACAGTAATGGATGCACAGGCTTCCAGATTTCCCTTTCTAAGAACATTTCAGACCAGAGAGTTCATACTTTTTAGAAAAAAAGTGGTCAGGCCATTAGTGGTACGTATACATCACCGCTAGCTGACGGCTGCGACTATGCTCCTGTGAACTCACATTCAGCCAATTTACTTTGGTTTTCTGTGCCATAAATGTGACGGACTGCATGATATATGATATCTATAGAGAAAGCTGCTTTTTCTCCACACGCAGGAGTCGTAAGATGAACCTTGCCCTGATGCATAAGCATAGCTGCTGTGAAGGCTGATGGTTAAATAGGAGGGAAGCATACAGCATCTGAATTTTCCACGAAACGCAGCCACCCAGGTCCACTGCTTTTTAAAAGCTTGAATTCTTTCTGCAAAGCAACTTGAGTGAAAGATTGTCTCGAGGATGGGGAGAAGAGTAAAGGTTTCGGTCCGTGTGATTGACACGGCCTGACATTACAGAACGAGTCCAGAGGATGGAGGGTTGCTGCTCTGTCTGCCACTCGTCTGTTTGAGTCACTAGCCCACCCGGCCTCAGCACATATGCTGGGTAATGAGTGATAACTGACTTTAGTGCAGTCCCCTCCATGAGTGATGCCTGTTTCTCGTGGTGGAAGCCCCGAATTGATGTGCATCAAATCATCGAAACATTTTCTGAAGGCTTCTGCTTAAATGTTTGAAATGTTTTTTTTAGATGATATATTAATTTCTCTGCAAAACGGAAAAAAAAAATATTTGATCGGCAACGATAGCTTAGTGGACTCTGAGCAGCACACTGACATATGATGCTGTTGTGATATAGGTGTCCCGAATTCAAATCCTGGCAGGAGGGATTATACATATATAAAACAATAGTACAGTGTAGGGCAAACAGGAAGTAAAGTGGGAGAGAGAGAGGGGCTGGGATCAGGAAAGGTCCTCCAGCCAGGATTTGAACTCAAAATAATCATTTTTTTTTTGGAGTTGGAGTGGATTATAAAGGAACTGTATACTCACTGTATATTCACACGTGTTTCTGCTTCACTAGAGTTTAAAGTCATTAAGAAGTTGTCTGACAAACATCCATAATTTAAAGACACAGTAATGACTGTAAAGAACCTGAGATAATTAAACAGTTTTGGTCACTTGAGATGACTTGATTATTTCTATTCATCAAATTTGATAATAATAGTTAGGCTTGAGCTGGTGTGTCAATAATTTTTACTGGCCCTGTATTTCTTTAGCCTTCAGGTTGTTTCCTAGCAAGCAGTAAATGGATTTGAACTGTGCATTCAGATCTTACAGCTTTGTCAAATGATGTCACTCCTGTCTTCTCAGTCAAGTCAAGTCAAGTCACCTTTATTTAAATAGCACTTTAAACAAAATACATTGCGTCAAAGCAACTGAACAACATTCATTAGGAAAATAGTGTGTCAATAAAGCAAAATGACAGTTAATCATTGAATTCAGTGATGTCATCTCAGTTCAGTTTGAATAGTCAAGTCAAGTCAAGTCACCTTTATTTATATAGCGCTTTAAACAAAATACATTGCGTCAAAGCAATTGAACAACATTCATTAGGAAAATAGTGTGTCAATAATGCAAAATGATAGTTAAAGGCAGTTCTACCAGAAAGACTCGGGAGATAAAATGTACGAAGCCTACATTTATTGACAACTCAAGCATTATTATAAATTTCTTTGGCGGAAGGCCCCGTCCATGGTTCGTAATCCGAGGGTAGCGGAATGTTAAGAACATATACAGATACATAGCATTCCTTAGGCTAGACTCCTGTGCACGCTTGATAGAACTCCATCTAACTAAGAGAATCCGCAGAAGAAACAGATTCCCTCCCAAAAATAGAAAATGAGACAGATCAGCAAGACCATAAAAAAATACTCAATGTTAAGCGAAGACCTCGATAGACTATAATATGTGAAGGCCAAGATAGGCCGAATTTCATGAACATTAATTGGAAAAACTTACCTGATAGACCACATGGTAGGAGTTATGCAAGGTGCCACAACAGTGCGTGTAATGTGAAGGCCGCAACGGCCAAGTAAGACTTAAGTTGATGGGTATGAGAGACAGAATGAACCAACACCAGTAGATGCGCGAAATAAGCAAGCCTTGATTGTGGCTTAAAGTCCGCATAAAATCAAAATTGACTTAAACTTACTAGCACACATTGCTAATCTTGATGTAAACAATTAATCATTGTTTGTCTTCGTAATCTTTAATCGAAATCTGAACATTTATTTCCACTCTGTAATGAATAGTTTTTCTGATGACGTCAGTTTGACAGCATGTGCAGAACATCCTTAAACACACCCCTCCAGCCGTTAGTTTTCTATGAGTGAGACGGAGACCAGGAGCGCAAACAAAACCATGCCCGCTAATTAATATTCGGTTTAAACTGGAGATATGTCACTACACTGAAATAAAGTCAGCAGCAACTTCCGTGTCACTTGGACTTTAAGATGCCTGCTGAGCATTGAGCCGAATCTTACCTACAACTCAAATGAAAGGGTCCATATATACATCAGCTTGATAGATCCAGTGTTCATAATAGCACCAGTCCAAGAGTAAGCCATGTAAAGATGACGTGAGAGCAACGGTTCTCTGCATCTGCAGCCATAGAATCCCATTCCAGTACGAAGCATTCAGGAATAGACGCAAATGAAAGAATGACTGAATAATCAAAGATTAAAGCATAGGATTAAGACAACAAATATCTTAAGTGTGCTAGACAAAGCATATTTTTTAAAGAAATTAATGCGAACAACAATCTTTATCAGTACAAAAGATTGTAGTAAATGGATTTGAACTATGCATTCAGATCTTACAGCTTTGTCAAATGATGTCACTCCTGTCTTCTCAGTCAAGTCAAGTCAAGTCACCTTTATTTAAATAGCACTTTAAACAAAATACATTGCGTCAAAGCAACTGAACAACATTCATTAGGAAAATAGTGTGTCAATAAAGCAAAATGACAGTTAATCATTGAATTCAGTGATGTCATCTCAGTTCAGTTTAAATAGTAAAATCAAGTCAAGTCACCTTTATTTATATAGCGCTTTAAACAAAATACATTGCGTCAAAGCAATTGAACAACATTCATTAGGAAAATAGTGTGTCAATAATGCAAAATGATAGTTAAAGGCAGTTCTACCAGAAAGACTCGGGAGATAAAATGTACGAAGCCTACATTTATTGACAACTCAAGCATTATTTTAAATTTCTTTGGCGGAAGGCCCCGTCCATGGTTCGTAATCCGAGGGTAGCGGACCAGCATTTCCTGCCTGAAGACGATGGCAAGGGCGCAGCCGACCCCCCTGGAAGGTAAGGACAGGACCAGGATGGTGGTGGTGGGGAGGGTGGAGGTTGTTATCGCGTCGGCATCTGCGAACTCAAACATGTGTAAGTACCGATCTTTTATACCGAAGTATAAAGACGTGATTGGATAATGATGAAGGTAATTAGTGACAAAGTAATTGAGTCTTCCTGGCAGAACTTAGGCTAAAGCTTTCATTTCTACCAGAAAGACTCGGGAGATAAAATGTACGAAGCATACATTTATTGACAACTCAGCAAGCATTATTATAAATTTCTTTGGGGGAAGGCCCCGTCCATGGTCGCAGCCGACCCCCAAAAATAGGTGGATTGTGAAACCACTGGATGGGGCCAGCCCCCCCAAAAAATAAGTAGATGAAGGTATACACACCGGTTGTGAATCCTAAGGTTACTGGAAGATATAAAGAGAGTTAACATAATCAGTATGATAAACGTTAGATTAAACTTCATATGCCTATGTTTAATTGAATTTTTTTTAACTTAATTAGCCACATTAGTCAGACATAAGCAGCCTCGATAGATCATGCAGGAATAGCCACGATAGGCCAGACATAAACAGGCCTCGAGACCGCACAGATATAGCAACAATAGGCCAGACATATACGGGCCTCGATAGACCATACAGATATAATTTTTTTTTTTTTTAACTAAATATACCGCCAGTAACACCACCACCAGTAATTGCATGAAAATTTACCTGATTTGTTACTGGAGAGCTTGCTGAGCTTCGAGAATGGTTTTTGAATCAGGTCTGATATATGATTCAAATACTGAGGAAGACCATCTGCCTATGATCTTAATAGCTGACATAGAGATTCCTCGTTCAGCTGCTGTAGTAGCTGCCCCAATTCTGAATGAATGGCCGGTATAGAGAGAGGGGGATAGACTGCAGCTTTTGATAACAGTGGTTAAGTGTGTTCTAAAACAAGCCTTGGAAGGGGTGCTCTGTTAGGTAAAATAAAGAGCGGTGCGTTTTTATATCGGATTATATCTTAAAAGGATTTAGCTTATAGAGTAGAGAAGATAGGCCCCGACAGGCCAGACAGAGATGGGGGCCACGGTAGGCCGGAGCCACGATAGGCTGGAGCCACGGTAGGCCGGAGCCACGGTAGGCTGGAGCAGTGATGGGGGCCAAGGTTGGCCGGAGCAGTGATGGGGGCCACGGTAGGCCGGAGCCATGATAGGCCGGAGCCACGATAGGCCGGAGCAGTGATGGGGCCACGATAGGCCGGAGCAGTCGTGGGGGCCACGGTAGGCCGGAGCCACGATAGGCCAGAGCAGTGATGGGGGCCACGATAGGCCGGAGCCACGATGGGCCAGAGCAGTGATAGGGGCCACGATAGGCCAGAGCAGTGATAGGGGCCACGATAGGCCGGAGCAGTGATGGGGGCCATGATAGGCCGGAGCAGTGATGGGGCCACGATAGGCCGGAGCAGTGATAGGGGCCACTATAGGCCGGATCAGTGATAGGGGCCACGATAGGCCGGAGCAGTGATAGGGGCAACGATAGGCCGGAGCAGTGATAGGGGCCACGATAGGCCGGAGCAGTGATAGGGGCCACGATAGGCCGGAGCAGTGATAGGGGCCACGAAACAGAAACAGCCACAGAAACAGACCCAGCGGGCCAGAACAGTAATATGGGCCACGAGAGGACGCAATGGGAACGGCCCTGCGGACGACAGAAGATGGAACGGCCCAAATAGGCTTTAGGAAAAGCCTAGCTAGGCCGAGAAAACCATCACTGGCTAATTTTGCGAAGGACATTAATAGACAGTTTTAAACAATTCACTTACCTGAAGGTTACGATGGGTCAAATGAGCAAAAGCTGCTTTAGGGTGAGTGATGTGAAGCCTCGTTAGGCCATGTAAAGTGAGGCCCGACGGACTGTGATGTGAAAGCCTCGTGTGTAGATGACCACGATAGGCCATTGAATGTGAAGACCGTGATTGACTGAAAAGGACCACCACCATTAGTTTGCGAAGAGTATTAAACTGTACCTTGAATTTTATGTGAAATAGTTTAGAGACTAATCTTGACAGAAATATGGTGGGGACGATCATGTACATAGCAATTGATGCGGATTGTGATAATTCGAAACCATCGCATTGAGTGAGAGAGGTCATTAGTTTAGGTTAAATGATAGAGGTAGAATTAGGGTCCTATATGCTCTGACTTAAGAACATATACAGATACATAGCATTCCTTAGGCTAGACTCCTGTGCACGCTTGATAGAACTCCATCTAACTAAGAGAATCCGCAGAAGAAACAGATTCCCTCCCAAAAATAGAAAATGAGACAGATCAGCAAGACCATAAAAAAATACTCAATGTTAAGCGAAGACCTCGATAGACTATAATATGTGAAGGCCAAGATAGGCCGAATTTCATGAACAGTAATTGGAAAAACTTACCTGATAGACCACATGGTAGGAGTTATGCAAGGTGCCACAACAGTGCGTGTAATGTGAAGGCCGCAACAGCCAAGTAAGACTTAAGTTGATGGGTATGAGAGACAGAATGAACCAACACCAGTAGATGCGCGAAATAAACAAGCCTTGATTGTAGCTTAAAGTCCGCATAAAATCAAAATTGACTTAAACTTACTAGCACACATTGCTAATCTTGATGTAAACAATTAATCATTGTTTGTCTTCGTAATCTTTAATCGAAATCTGAACATTTATTTCCACTCTGTACTGAATAGTTTTTCTGATGACGTCAGTTTGACAGCATGTGCAGAACATCCTTAAACACACCCCTCCAGCCACTAGTTTTCTATGAGTGAGACGGAGACCAGGAGCGCAAACAAAACCATGCCCGCTAATTAATATTCGGTTTAAACTGGAGATATGTCACTACTCTGAAATAAAGTCAGCAGCAACTTCCGTGTCACTTGGACTTTAAGATGCCTGCTGAGCATTGAGCCGAATCTTACCTACAACTCAAATGAAAGGGTCCATATATACATCAGCTTGATAGATCCAGTGTTCATAATAGCACCAGTCCAAGAGTAAGCCATGTAAAGATGACGTGAGAGCAACGGTTCTCTGCATCTGCAGCCATAGAATCCCATTCCAGTACGAAGCATTCAGGAATAGACGCAAATGAAAGAATGACTGAATAATCAAAGATTAAAGCATAGGATTAAGACAACAAATATCTTAAGTGTGCTAGACAAAGCATATTTTTTAAAGAAATTAATGCGAACAACAATCTTTATCAGTACAAAAGATTGTAGCTTTTATTACAAGCCTTAAAATGCCTCGTTACGAAAGAGTTATTCAAAACATTGCATGCAATATGATCAACATCTTAATTATGCAGTGCGAGTCTGCTAGATAAAAAAGCACGAAACGCCCAGTGCTTTATCTTGAACGTGTGAGTATAAAACCTTGCAGAGAATAAAATTAATGCCCAAGCGCCACAAGTGCATAGAACAAAAAAAGATACTTATAATGCTGTAGACTGATGAAGTGATGGAGGCGAGATGCCGAAAGAGACTGGCAGCCTTGATTCTGTCTGCTGGTCCGGAGAGACTTCATTTGTGCAGGTTCACGTGAGCGTACAGATGAAATATTTGTTGATTGAGACCGAAAGTCCTTTCAGGTGTTGAGACCCAAGCAGCACTGACGCGACATCTCGGAAAGCACCGGTGTTGCCAAGATCGGGTTGCTTTTCCTGTCCGGGGTTTGAGGTGACCCCAGTAATGTTATATTTAGCCCCTGGAATGTGAATTCTACCGGGAAACCACTTTTGAAATGCGATTGGGCTAGTTTTTTTTTTTTTTATCTTGGCAACCCTGGAAAGCACACAGAACTCCACCAATGTTTCACATCCTCTGCCTAGAAATGCAGATAGTCTGTATGTATATCATCCAACATGAACGACTGCAGATAGTCACCGCGACACCGAGCAAAGCCAACGATCCCGTGTGCATCTTATGAGGAACGTCAAACTCGCGATAGTTTCAGGACACAAACTTAACTATATCAAGTAAATCAATAAACACGACAGCTTGAGCAAGGAACGATCGCGTCGGCATCTGTGGTTGTTATCGCATCGGCATCTGTGTAAGTACCGATCTTTTATACCGAAGTATAAAGACGTGATTGGATAATGATGAAGGTAATAAGTGACGAAGTACTTGAGTCTTCCTGGCAGAATTTAGGCTAAAGTTTTCATTTCATCATTGAATTCAGTGATGTCATCTCTGTTCAGTTAAATAGTGTCTGTGCATTTATTTGCAATCAAGTCAACGATATCGCTGTAGATGAAGTGACCCCAACTAAGCAAGCCAGAGGCGACAGCGGCAAGGAACCGAAACTCCATCGGTGACAGAATGGAGAAAAAAACCTTGGGAGAAACCAGGCTCAGTTGGGGGGCCAGTTCTCCTCTGACCAGACGAAACCAGTAGTTCAATTCCAGGCTGCAGCAAAGTCAGATTGTGCAGAAGAATCATCTGTTTCCTGTGGTCTTGTCCTGGTGGTCCTCTGAGACAAGGTCTTTACAGGGGATCTGTATCTGGGGCTCTAGTTGTCCTGGTCTTCTCTGTCTTTCAGGGCAGCAGAGGTCCTTTCTAGGAGCTGATCCACCATCTGGTCTGGATACGTACTGGATCCGGGTGACTGCAGTGACCCTCTGATCTGGATACAGACTGGATCTGGTGGCTATGGTGACCTCGGAATAAGAGAGAAACAGACAAATATTAGCGTAGATGACATTCTTCTAATGATGTAGCAAGTACATAGGGTGTTATGGGATGTGTTTCCGGTTACGGTTTACCTAATTAATGCAGCCTAAAAATCCTTTAATGGATTTGGATAGTAAAAGCATATTAGTATGTTATGTGTAAGCCAGGTTAAAGAGATGGGTCTTTAATCTAGATTTAAACTGCAAGAGTGTGTCTGCCTCCCGAACAATGTTAGGTAGGTTATTCCAGAGTTTAGGCGCCAAATAGGAAAAGGATCTGCCGCCCGCAGTTGATTTTGATATTCTAGGTATTATCAAATTGCCGGAGTTTTGAGAACGTAGCGGACGTAGAGGATTATAATGTAAAAGGAGCTCATTCAAATACTGAGGTGCTAAACCATTCAGGGCTTTATAAGTAATAAGCAATATTTTAAAATCTATACAATGTTTGAGACAGTGCAGTTTTGACAGGACTGGGCTAATATTGTCATACTTCCTGGTTCTAGTAAGAACTCTTGCTGCTGCATTTTGGACTAGCTGTAGTTTGTTTACTAAGCATGCAGAACAACCACCCAATAAAGCATTACAATAATCTAACCTTGAGGTCATAAATGCATGGATTAGCATTTCTGCATTTGATATTGAGAGCATAGGCCGTAATTTAGATATATTTTTGAGAAGGAAAAATGCAGTTTTACAAATGCTAGAAACGTGGCTTTCTAAGGAAAGATCAAATAAGCACACCTAGGTTCCTAACTGATGACGAAGAATTGACAGAGCAACCATCAAGTCTTAGACAGTGTTCTAGGTTATTACAAGCAGAGTTTTTAGGTCCTATAATTAACACCTCTGTTTTCTTTCAGAATTTAGCAGTAAGAAATTACTCGTCATCCAGTTTTTTATATCGACTATGCATTCCATTAGTTTTTCAAATTGGTGTGTTTCACCGGGCCACGAAGAAATATAGAGCTGGGTATCATCAGCATAACAGTGAAAGCTAACACCATGTTTCCTGATGATATCTCCCAAGGGTAACATATAAAGCGTGAAGAGTAGCGGCCCTAGTACTGAGCCTTGAGGTACTCCATACTGCACTTGTGATCGATATGATACATCTTCATTCACTGCTACGAACTGATGGCGGTCATATAAGTACGATTTAAACCATGCTAATGCACTTCCATTAATGCCAACAAAGTGTTCAAGTCTATGCAAAAGAATGTTGTGGTCAATTGTTTCAAACGCAGCACTGAGATCCAATAAAACTAATAGAGAGATAGACTCACGATCAGATGATAAAAGAAGATCATTTGTAACTCTAAGGAGAGCAGTCTCAGTACTTTGATACGGTCTAAATCCTGACTGGAAATCCTCACATATACCATTTTTCTCTAAGAAGGAATATAATTGTGAGGATACCACCATTTCTAGTATCTTGGACAGAAAAGGGAGATTTGAGATTGGTCTATAATTAACTAGTTCTTTGGGGTCAAGTTGTGGTTTTTTGATGAGAGGCTTAATAACAGCCAGTTTGAAGGTTTTGGGTACATATCCTAATGACAATGAGGAATTAATAATAGTCAGAAGAGGATCTATGACTTCTGGAAGCACCTCTTTTAGGAGCTTAGATGGTATAGGGTCTAACATACATGTTGTTGGTTTAGATGATTTAACAAGTTTATACAATTCTTCCTCTCTTATAGTAGAGAATGAATGGAACTGTTCCTCAGGGGGTCTATAGTGCGATACTGTAGCTGACGGCTGAATGGTTGCAATTTTATCTCTAATAGTATCGATTTTAGAAGTAAAGTAGTTCATAAAGTCATTACTGCTGTGGTGTTGGGAAATGTCAACACTTGTTGAGGCTTTATTTTTCGTTAATTTAGCCACTGTATTGAATAAATACCTGGGGTTATTGTTTGTTTTCTTCTAAAAGAGAACAAAAGTAATCGAATCTAGCCGTTTTTAATGCCTTTCTGTAGGATAGGTTACTTTCCCGCCAAGCAATACGAAATACCTCTAGTTTTGTTTTCCTCCAGCTGCGCTCCATTTTTCGGGCTGCTCTCTTTAGGGTGCGAGTATGCTCTTTATACCATGGTGTCAAACTGTTTTCCTTAACATTCCTTAAGCGTAAAGGAGCAACTGTATTTAAAGTGCTAGAAAAGAGAGAGTCCATAGTTTCTGTTACATCATCAAGTTGTTCTGAGGTTTTGGATATGCAAAGGAATTTGGATAAATCAGGAAGATAACTTAAAAAGCAGTCTTTTGTGGTAGAAGTGATGGTTCTACCATACTTGTAACAAGAAGTAGAATTTACAATTTTGGCTATATGAAGTTTGCACAAAACTAAATAATGATCTGAGATATCATCACTTGGCTGCATAATTTCAACACCATCAACATCAATTCCATGTGACAGTATTAAATCTAGAGTATGATTTCAACAATGAGTAGGTCCTGAAACGTGTTGTCTAACCCCAATAGAGTTCAGAATGTCTATAAATGCTGATCCCAATGCATCTTTTTCATTATCAACATGGATATTAAAATCACCAACTATTAAAACTTTATCTGCAGCCAGAACTAACTCAGATGTAAAGTTATATGAAGCACCATTACTTCAAACGAGTTATACTTGAAGCCTGCCCTCTGAGAAATCCTGAAAACGTTGTTATAAATTGAAGGAACACCTCCCCCTTTGCCTTTTAGACGCGGCTCATGTTTATAACAGTAATCTTGGGGGGTGGACTCATTTAAAATAATGTAATCATCAGGTTTTAGCCAGGTTTCTGTCAAACAGAGCACATCTATATTATGATTAGCGATCATATTATTTACAAAAAGTGTTTTCTTAGAAAGGGATCTGATATTCAATAAGCCAAGCTTTATCATTTGTTTATCCATATTGCATCTGTTTTTTATTTGTTTGAATAGTGTCTGTGCAATCATTTACAATCAAGTCAACAATATCGCTGTAAATGAAGTGACCCCAGCTAAGCAAGCCACAGGTGACAGCAGCAAAAAACCAAAACTCCATCGGTGGCAGAATGGAGAAAAAACCTTGAGAGAAACCAGGCTCAGTTGGGGGGCCAGTTCTTCTCTGACCAGACGAAACCAGCAGTTCAATTCCAGGCTGCAGCAAAGTCAGATTGTGCAGAAGAATCATCTGTTTCCTGTGGTCTTGTCCTGGTGGTCCTGAGCCTCATACAGCTCTGTCAGGCCAAAGAAGATGCTTACAGGAAGGGGGACAATGTCTTGTATAAACAAGCCAAATACACACTGGAAAAGGAGATCAGAGTGGTAAAGAGGAATTATTCTGAAAGGCTAAGGATTCAGTTCTCTTCCAGTGACTCAGCATCAGTGTGGAAAAGTCTAAAGGAGATCACCAATTACAAGACACCTTCCCCAAGCACTGTGGAGAATCAACAACTGGAAGACGATCTGAATGAGTTTTACTGCAGGTTTGAAAAAACCCCCAACACCCACCCTGAATGCCTCTCCACACAACCATTCACACCATACACACCTCCAGCAACCCCCCACTCCCCCACACCTGCAATTCAGATCAGCGAGGATGAGGTGCACCAGGTCTTCTGGAAGTAGAATAGAAAGAAAACAACAGGCCCAGATGGTGTTCCTGTCTGTAATCCTGTGCTGACCAGCTGGCCCCCAACTTCACACAGATCACTGGAGCTGTGTTAAGTCCCTTCATGCTTCAAATGTTCCACCATCATCCCCATTCCAAAGAAATCTAAAATTACAGAACTAAATGACTACAGGCCTGTGGCTCTAACATCTGTGGTCATAAAGTTATTTGAAAAACTGGTGCTGGCCCACCTGAAGGACATTACTAGACCCTTGCTAGATCCTCTTCAGTTTGCCTTCAGAGCAAACAGGTCTGTGGACGATGCAGTAAACATTGGACTGCATTATATTCTCCAACATTTAGACAGACCAGGGACTTATGTGGGAATTAACACTATCCTTCCAAACCTCCTCCTGCCCAAATTAACTCAGCTCTCCTTGCCCACCTCTGTCTGTCAGTGGATCAACAGCTTCCTGACAGACAGGCAGCAGCTAGTGAGGCTGGGAAAATACACATCCAGCACCTGTATAACCAGCAGCGGAACTCCTCAGGGTTTTGTTCTCTCCCCACTGCTCTTCTCCATCTACACCAAAGACTGCACATCTAAAGACCCCTCAGTCAAGCTACAGAAGTTTGCAGATGACACCACACTCATCGGCCTCATTCAGGATGGTGATGAGTCTGCTTACAGACAGGAGGTTAAAGAGCTGGCTGTCTGGTGCAGTCTTAACAACCTGGAGCTCAACAAACTCAAACCAGTGGAGATGATAGTGGACTTCAGGAGGAACCCCCTGCACTCCCCCCACTCACCATAAACTTTTGCCATCTGGTCAACGCTACAGAGCTCTGAGCACCAGAACAGTTTCTTCTCTCAAGCAGTCCATCTTATGAACACACAACGTTTATACACTTATATACTTATCTATTACACATAATTAGTTTACATTTAGTATTTGCACGTAATATAACTGGACATACAAAACTGTCTATTGTAATATACCTGTACATAAAATTGTCAATCTGTATATTGTCATTCCATATTTACCTATTTTTATTATTTTATTATCTGTGCTTTTGTTCTGTCACTGTCTTTTGCACTGTGGGGGCTTCTGTCACGAAAACAAATTCGTCGTATGTGTAAACATAACTGGCAATAAAGCTAATTCTAATTCTGATTCTGAAAAGGTTTAAGCGACTCTTCAGAAACACACAGGACTTTACTCATGCGTTGCCTCATACTGTGAGTTGTCAATACAATTAAAGGGGCATACGAACCCCAGGAGACCTCATCCTTGTCCCCACTGAGAGCTGACCAGAGCCTGGAGGAGAAACTTGCTCAGCAATCAGAGGACTGGACACACCAACCATTCTTTACTACTGTTATAACACTTGAAAAACAGTCTATTATCTAGAGCCAGATGGTTATTCTTTCTCATGTGGACGTCTAAAAATAAAATAAAAAATTCAGAACCTCAGTGCTGAAAGCCATGAATTTGTTCAGATGGTGATTTCACAGTGGAGAATAGGCACACTCTAGTTTTCTGTCTCTCAAAATGAACGATGTTATTAAAATGGGGAGATAAGTGCAGAAATAGGTTAATACTATCTCTTACTTACTTGAGGTAAACGTAAAGCTGCTTGGTTTGTATTTTTATGTATATAACTGTACAATTTTTATCCTGTGGTGGAGTAGATATGAAATATTGGTCTTGTATACTTTCCAGCATTTCAGTAATTAATATGTAAGCAATTGAAAGTGAAGTGTAACAGTAACTAGGCAGTGGTCAAAAAGGATTTAAACAGTGAATGTTGAATCAATTTCTACTTGTAAACACAGAGATGTGAATTCAGACAGCAATTAAATAAGCACACAACCCTGGTGTTTGTCTAAAAAAACAGTAGTTAATTGGGCCGGGTTTCTTATGTGGGTGGTGGGAGAAAAACACTGCCTTTCTGGATTTTTATGGCAATAAAAACACTGACTAACCCGAGTAAATGTTGAAAATAGCCAGAATTGGGCTTAGGATCAGATTTCTTTTCACACACTGATCACAGGAAGGTCTTGTCTTGTGTTATTATAACGTGACCTCAGGTTGTCCCATGACAATTTCCCTGACTCTGGACATTGGCGTGTCCTTTGTCACATGATGTCTCTGAGACTTTACTGTCATTCCTTTTCCTAACGGGAGTGATGTCTAGAATCCTACATGAGCCAGTCCGACTGCATCCAAGCGTCCTAATGGCTTTCTTATGTAGCCGCATGTCCTTCCTGAGTTACGTTCTCTGTTTCCTGCTTTCAGACTGACGCTGTCAAATGTGACCTGTTGTGCTGTTTGTGACTGATCGAAGCTTGTGATGTTTGATTATACAAGAGACGTTGCACTTGGTGGACATTTAATTTGTATTTAATGAAATTTCATGGAAAAAAGAAGAACCGCATCTCATTTATTGAATGTTCTCCTATTTAGTGAAATGGCCACAGTTAAACAGGATCCATTTACACCCTGATAAATTTTTGCACAGACATTTCTCAGCTGAGGAACGAGCGCATCTGGCCCTGCGAGGCAAGGGGCTTATTTGCTGATAAAATCGCTGAGGGGTTTCAGCATCCATTGAGCTGAAAACAAGGAACTACATCAACTGCCCACAAAAACAATTTCGAGCCATTAACATTTAAACGGCTTCCACGATTGATTGGCCATTTCTAAATGGTGAATTTAGAACACAAGTGATTGATCTCAGCTGTGCAGTGTGACAGTGTGAGATCAGGCCTAGCATCACCTGATCCACACACACACACACACACACACACAATACAGCCAGCCACTGAGTATTATTTAATGCTCTGTGCTGCATGAGTTGGTTTTAATATGTAGTCAACCTGTGCAAAAATATATATCATATGGAAAACAGCAGACGTATTTAAAGATGCTATTGCTGTAGTAGTTTGGGTAATTATTTATTTCAGCATAAAAAAAATAAATAAGTTGTAAGAGATAACAATATGTAGGCCAAGTTTAATTTTCATTTTCATTTTCTTTTTGTCATTTAATGAAATTATTGCTTGTTTTGCAAGCTTGTTCTTGTGAGATCATGTTATTTTTTTCCTGAAATAATCAGTCATACTTTATCTTTTATTGATTGCAGTTTCAGAGTTGACATAGCCATTTTGTGTGTTCTGTGTGTGCTGTTATTCTTTCTTACATGCACAGCTCTAACCCTCTAGCGTCTGGAATGGTGATGTTTTTTTCTCTGTGTCTTTATCTCTGCCGAGTATGGACACAAACGAGACATTTCCAGGCTCAGTGGTGTGTCACTGTCCTCTCAAAATGGCTCCATTAGAGTCCTACTCTGACAGACATTCCCTCCTTTAGCACAACAAAGAGACATTTCATTTCCTCCCCATAAATCCCAGCTATTGATTTCTGCTTTTCATTAGGTGGAAGTGACAATGACGGTTGCAGGTGGACTGGATGCGAGGTGAAGTGGATGCGATCAGAATGATGATGATGGAAAATATTTATTCTAGATGATAAGTGGGTGTGATTTACATTAAATATACCTGAAGGGGTAAGCTGGAATATGGTAACGTTACATTGTGTGTGTGTGTGTGTGGGGGGGGGTGTTCCTTGTGTGTGTGTGAGCACACTTGGCAATAAAGGCTCTTTCTCATTCTGATTTACAAAAGGTGAGTGACAGAGAGAAGGATGGAAAGAAAAAACACTTGAAGAGAAACAGAAATATGAAGTTTGTCATCTTTGTTTGATGACCTCTCTCTAAGCCAACGAGACATGGTTCATTCTGTTCCAGCAGCTAAACACAGACCTGGAAATGATACTTGCAGTTTAAAAGCACTTGAGGTACATGTACAGGAGTCTTTATATAGACAAATGCTCTTTATCAGTTTAGATGCAGCCTTCCAAATGACCTATAGAAGAACCTCCTCTTGCTATCAGAACTAAAAGAGAATGATTTTTGCTTTTCCTATAGAATTTTTCCACACTTTGATTTCATCATCATAGGCTTTTCAACAAATACATTTCATTTCCAAAAACTTGAAGGAGAAATGATTTGCAATTTTCACACAGGTAAGTGTGTTTATTATAACATGTTTTAAATGTTTTGCAAACCTGAAAAGATGAATACAAAGATTAATAATGAGCTGTTGACAAACCAGGAAAGCCAACAAGGATGCAGATGTCATCCACTGAGTGTCTTTTAATAACAGCTATTCAGAGGCAGCATAATCAAACGCTGTACAAACAGGATTCACTAACCTTCAGTTAAGCCTGTGTTGCAGAACTGATTAAATATATTTGGCTGTATTCTGAAATAGTGCTGGGTGGTAAACCGGTTCATACCGATACAGCCATACTGATGTATTTAATTACTCAACGTTCGGAACGAACGTTATGCTGCGCCGCGGCTGCGCGACACTGTTTCAGACGGACCCTTTACAGTGTTGCACTTCTAAGCAGCGACTGCGAGGCGTGGTGAGGGTAAACACAGCAGTGCTCTGGTGTAACGTTAGGACGCCTGTTTCACACAAACTCCGTCTGCAGTGCATATGCGTTGTGTATTTTTATGCACCCATGTTAATGGATTCCAGCATCCATACTGCACGAGGTTGCGATCCGTCAGTGCGTTCCAGGAGCGGTGCGTCTGCAGCAGTGCAGCGATCATTTATGTAACGAGTCTGTTTTTGCTGTGCTGCAGGCGCTGAGGTAAAGTGAAAGCGCATTGTTCGCGGGAAAAATTAGCATGGATCAGTAGCGGATCAGTAGCGGACTGCAAACGCATCCTGTGCACAATGAGTCCGTGCTGTGGACTGCATATGCACTGCAGATGGAGTATGCGAAGATGGATGCTGCAGAACTAGTAGAACATAAAGAGGAGCCGGGTCTGTTTGGAGGTTTTTTGGTTTCCAAAAATCCGACGTTGACCAAACAACAATTTTATGCAAGTGCTGTTAGGCTAAAAGTACGTCTTGGAATATCAAACAGCAGAAAATGAATTGTACACCTGATTATGCATGAAAAAAAAAAAAAACAACATAAACCGGGAAACCGGCATAATTTTGAAAAAAACATGATATAATTTTTTGTTCAAACAACCCAGCACTATTCTGAAAGTAAGATGGCACAGTGTTTCTTCACTCAGATGGTCTCTCTCTGCTGCAGGAGCTGTCAGGTGGCATATCCGGATGAAGGTAAATAGGGGTCCTGAGATAGGAGAGGTGTGGATGACCCTGCGGCTGCCTGACTGGATTACACTGCTCTGTAATTCCATTAGGGCAGCACTACAGTCAACACAGTCGCCTCCTTCAGGGTCCTCATAATCAGAACAGATGGCTTCGTTTTAGGAGGCCCCACACTTTGAGCCCACGCTGTTTGCAATATGAATCTGTCAGAATCATCACCGTATGACAGTACATGTGGCCAGCAGAGTGTGCCATGAATCCATAGGGTCGAGATGACATGTATGAAAAGCTTAATGAGAAAATAGAAATATGCTAGTTGTCCAATGTTCCCTAAAATGAAAAAAATAAAAAATAAAAAATAATAATAATTCATCCAATACCGCCAAATTTTGTAGTTCAACTGGCCTGCACAAAAGACATATTTCATGAATTTGTAAACCTACCTGGCAATAAATGAATCCAATTTGGATTTTGTTTGAAGGGACTTTCAGTGGTTCAGGAGCCTGAGATTTGGTCCCAGTGGTGATGGTTTAAGCAAACGCTTTCGCAAGGTCAGCCCGTATGTCTGACCATCACTCTAGTGCAGCATTTCTCATCCTCTCGGACTCCCATTGCCCACAACAATATTCAAGGCCCAATGACTTCCAGTGGCGCATAATTTGCTGGATAAAGATTAAAAATAAAGATTTTTTAAAATATTTACAGGACTTAATTAATTTACCTGACTTAATACAATTTGCATGACTTTTCCAATTACAAACCCAATTTAAGGCTTCTTCATATATTAGGTTTTAATGGTTTTCAAAGAAAAAAAAAAGAGATGAGGGGGTGAATTAAAATAAGAAATGTTTTGATTTTTAGTGGTATTGACTTATGTTATTAGTTGTTGGTTATTACACTAACAGCACAGGAGGGAAACGCTGAATGAGATGCTGTGTGAGACGTGTATCTGATAGAAGAGTCCGTCTGGGGAGGTCATGTGTGCAATAGCAGCACTGAGCTCTATTCACAACCGAATTTGACTTTAAAAATTCCAATTCAATGGTTGAATTTGAATTCAATGCAAGCATTAAGCAGAATTCAATGGAAGAAAGTGGAATTTGGATCAACTGAAAGCTTGTGAAGCTTAAGACACATTTGTAATGTTGGTATAATAAACCTTGCTTGGAATAAAAAAAAAAGAGTTTGTAGATAGATAGATAGATTATTTTGTTCAGAATTTTGTACAGTCATGTTACACAGACAAACAGTAAATAAATATTTGGAGTCAGTAATAATCTTGACCTTTATTGTCGGTGAATTCTAAAGTTCTGTTTTTCGCAGTTGTGTTTTTGGAGAGGATTTTAGCAAGCTGACAGTACAACATTTACTGTTAACATGCTAATGCTCTCTGTCAGCATGCTAAAAAAAACCTCTCTGCCAAGTTTTCTAAATAAATCCCCTTTATAGCACAGCCACCACATATATTAAAATTAAAGAATAAAACCATCTAGATGAACTCACTGATGCACCCGACTAATCGGGTAATAATGAAATGTAGTGTAATGAAGTAGATAATCATGTGAAGTGTTTACCTTAAGTTTATGGCTTTTAGACTACTTTTTAATGGTTAAATTAAATTTGATCAAAAAGCATGTCTTATTAATTAAAATCATTAAATGTAATTTTATTAATAAGATTCGGGAGGAGCGCGTCAGATACTTAGCCTAATCAACACAGGTGGACCATAATCAAGTAATCCATCCCATAGTATAAATATCGCTGACTTACCTCTATCCACTGACGGTTTATCAGCATCCCTCCTCCACCCCATCTCCTCACTTCAAGTTCACTTTATAAATAGACGGGGAAGGGGGGGGTACTCTAGGTTCGGGCCATTCCCGAGCTCGGAGCCCTTCCCCGGACAGCACGCCAAATACGCATTCCATACCTCAGCTAATTATATGTAAGCGTGAACTATTGAAACTTACACAATTTAACATCAGTTTATTAAAGGTTTAACAGAAAGAGCATGTTTAGGGCCCTATGAAATGTTTTATATTTTCCAACCTTATATGTTATTGTTGCTTAATATTTAAAAATACTAGTGGGAGTGGGAGTGTGCTCATGTGTGTGTGTGTGTGTGTGTGTGTGTGTGCACGTGATACAGAGAGTGCAACCATAACGTAGAGACCGAAATTACATGCCGTTGTGTAAATAAGATAAATAAGATAAGGCTATTTAGTTTATTTAATAAAATAACAAGGTATAGACCTGTTATATCTGAAAGGTGACTTTAAATGAGTTCTGTTGTGTTCTGGCGCTACAGAGAAAATCTTCGAAGGTTAGGGTTAGGGTTGGTGGACCTCCTCCTAATATAATGGCAGGTGAAACATTGATATGTATGGGTTTTATATATATATATATATATATATATATATATATATATATATATATATATATGTGTGTGTGTGTGTGTGTGTGTGTGTGTTTAAGGTAACATATGAGTGACTTTACAGTGGACAAACACATACATTTAAACCCAGAGAGAAAGAAACCTTGATGCTCGGCATATTCCTCATTGTTAACTGGGTGACTCAACACCAGCTCCTGTTAGCAATTGCTTGAAAATTATGCAAGAAGTAGGATAGTCTGTGCAGAAGATGTTCTGATGCCCATTATTTTATGAGATGACAGAAACCGTACATGGCTGCAGAGAGAATTGAACCTGCTGGCTTACACAGCATGCTAACAGTAGAGAACCCTTATCTCTACACTCTCCAGAGAAGCATGTTAGCATTGTTATTAGCCTATTAGAGTGTGTCTGTGAATGCAAATGGAGCAGCGAGCCACTCTTCACTGTACAGGGCTAAAATTGATCTTTTAATAAGGTGTAATGTGGATGCTGTCTGCTACTGCTGGGGAAAGCCCGCACTGTGAGTCTTTCTTACATTTCCAGTGTCCTACGCTCCCCAGATTGTTCTGGCACATCATAACGAACACTTGACAAAAGATCCCACTGTATGTTCGCAGGGTTAGGGTTAGAGATGAGATCTGAGGTGTTTAACCTTGAGGAAATTATAAATGGCTGAATTTAACAGGAATCACAGGGGTAACCACCTCACTCACTCACTCACTCACTCTCTCTCTCATTCTCATTCTCACTCACACTCTCACTCACTCACTCACTCACTCACTCACTCACTCACTCACTCACTCAATTCAATTCAATTCAATTCAATTCAATTCAATTCAATTTGTGCTTTATTGGCATGACAATTATTGCAATTTTTGCAATGTATTGCCATAGAATAGTGATTACATTGAATCTAGAACAAATAAATATGAAGCAAAAACATACATTTATATACATTTAAAAAGTAGAACAAATCAACATCTTAGAATTCTAAGAACAATGTATAATCCAATGTGGTGTGTGTGTGTTTCTGTGAATTGTGGGGACTTTCCATAAACTTCTATTACTTTTATAGTCAAGTCAAGTCACCTTTATTTATATAGCACTTTAAACAAAAAAAAGATTGCGTCAAAGCAACTGAACAACATTAATTAGGAAAACACTGTGTCAATAATGCAAAATGACAGTTAAAGGCAATTCATCATTGAATTCAGTGATGTCATCATCTCAGTTCAGTTTAAATAGTATCTGTGCAATCATTTGCAATCAAGTCAACGATATTACTGTAAATTAAGTGTCCCCGACTTAGCAAGCCAGAGGCAACAGCGACAAGGAACCGAAACTACATCGGTGACAGAATGGAGAAAAATCTTTTGGAAAAACCAGGCTCAGTCGGTGGGCCAGTTCTCCTCTGACCAGACAAAACCAGCAGTTCAATTCCAGGCTGCAGCAAAGTCAGATTGTGCAGAAGAATCATCTGTTTCCTGTGGTCTTGTCCTGGTGGTCCTCTGAGACAAGGTCTTTACTGGGGATCTGTATCTGGAGCTCTAGTTGTCCTGGTCTCCGCTGTCTTTCAGGGATGTAGAGGTCCTTTTTAGGTGCCGATCCACCATCTGGTCTGCATACGTACTGGATCCAGGTGACTGCAGTGACCCTCTGATCTGGATACAGACTGGATCTGTTGGCTACGGTGACCTCGGAATAAGAGAGAATCAGACTAATATTAGCGTAGATGCCATTCTTCTAATGATGTAGCA
Organism: Carassius carassius; assembly: GCF_963082965.1. NCBI lineage: Eukaryota > Metazoa > Chordata > Actinopteri > Cypriniformes > Cyprinidae > Carassius > Carassius carassius. The sequence goes on along the minus strand of NW_026775161.1, from coordinate 699,293 downwards.
AGTACATCGGGTGTTATGGGAAGTGTTCCCAGTTCCGGCTTACCTAATTAATGCAGCCTAAAAGTCCTTTAATGGATTTGGATATTAAAAGCATATTAGTATGTTATGTGTAAGACAGGTTAAAGAGATGGGTCTTTAATCTAGATTTAAACTGCAAGAGTGTGTCTGCCTCCCGAACAATGTTAGGTAGGTTATTCCAGAGAAAAGGAGTTCCAGAGAAAAGGATCTGCCACCTGCAGTTGATTTTGATATTCTAGGTATTATCAAATTGCCTAAGTTTTGAGAACGTAGCGGACGTAGAGGATTATAATGTAAAAGCAGCTCATTCCAATACAGAGGTGCTAAACCATTCAGGGCTTTATAAGTAATAAGCAATATTTTAAAATCTATACAATGTTTGATAGGGAGCCAGTACAGTGTTGACAGGACCGGGCTAATATGGTCATACTTCCTGGTTCTAGTAAGAACTCTTGCTGCTGCATTTTGGACTAGCTGTAGTTTGTTTACTAAGCGTGCAGAACAATCACCCAATAAAGCATTACAATAATTTAACCTTGAGGTCATAAATGCATGGATTAACATTTCTGCCTTTGACATTGAGAGCATAGGCCATAATTTAGATATATTTTTTGAGATGGAAAAATGCAGTTTTACAAATGCTAGAAACGTGGCTTTCTAAGGAAAGATTGCGATCAAATAGTAGGTTCCTAACTGATGACGAAGAATTGACAGAGCAGCCATCAAGTCTTAGACAGTGTTCTAGGTTAATACATGCAGAGTTTTTACGTCCTATAATTAACACCTCTGTTTTTTCAGAATTTAGCAGTAAGAAATTACTCGTCATCCAGTATTTTATATCGACTATGCATTCCATTAGTTTTTCAAATTGGTGTGTTTCACCGGGCCACAAAGAAATATAGAGCTGAGTATCATCAGCATAACAGTGAAAGCTAACACCATGTTTCCTGATGATATCTCCCAATGGTAACATATAAAGCGTGAACAGTAGTGGCCCTAGTACTGAGCCTTGAGGTACTCTGAAGAGGTATCATATTGATCACAAGTGCAGTACATTCACTGCTACGAACTGATGGCAGTCATATAGGTACGATTTAAACCATGCTAATGCACTTCCATCAATGCCAACAAAGTGTTCTAGTCCATGCAAAAGAATGTTGTGGTCAATTGTGTCAAACGCAGCACTAAGATCCAATAGAACTAATAAAGAGATACAACCACGATCAAATGATAAGAGCAGGTCATTTGTAACTCTAAGGAGAGCAGTCTCAGTACTATGATACGGTCTAAATCCTGACTTGAAATACTCACATATACCATTTTTCTCTAAGAAGGAATATAATTGTGAGGATACCACCTTTTCTAGTATCTTGGACAGAAAAGGGAGATTTGAGATTGGTCTATAATAAACTAGTTCTTTGGGGTCAAATTCTGTGGCACATCAGCTTATAAATTAACACAAACACTGACTTTTGTGGCCTCCATGTTTACTTTTGTATATCAGCGTAATGTATGCCATCTCTGTTATTTTTCTTTTGCACATGTAAGTCGATTAAGGACTGCGATCAGTTTACATTCAAATCTTAAATCATAATTAAGCACTAGGGCAGTGTAAACATAGCCCTCAAATCACACACACACACACACACACACACACACACACACACACACACACACACACACACACTCACTCACTCACTCATCTCTTTGCTTCTGTGTTTCTTCATCTTCACACTTGTCACAAGAGATGCGGTTTGGGTTAATCCTCTTGAGCCACGCTGTGGCAGACTCCAGAAAAATTACCTAATATTCTATGTAAGGCATTTCCTCTTGTTAAAATATTCAGTATGATGACAGTTTTATGAGTCCCCCAGCTGTATGAGCTCTTATAGCCCAGCACAGAACATTCTATGATGACCTGGAAAACATTAAAGCTCTCTGAGGCCATTCAGTTTGCTGTGGGAATGTTTCATATTTCATACACACTATATCAGACAACAGGATTTTGTTAGCCGCCTTTCTAATGGTCTTTTTCTCCTTTGCTTTGCAAATGTGAAATTTCAGACCCAATTTTTTATTCAGTGTTAGGGAAAAAAAACTGTGACAGGCTCTTTCGCTGAAAAGCCCCCTCAGCTCTCAGTGATATCGCATTCGCTCTCTCATGAAGATAAGTGCTCGCCAATTTTCTCTTTCACCAGAGATCGCGGGCCATTCAGATTTAGCCAACTTTATTTAATTCCAATGTTCACATATTTGGTTAAAAACACTGAACTTGAAAAACAAATGGATATATGTTCTGGATGAGATCGATCAGCTCACTGATGTGAATACAAGAATAACTCTAGAGAAGATCTCTTCTGTTTCTGTAAATTCAAACTCTTTATTTTGGATGAGCAGAAGAGTCGTGTGTTACAGGATTTACAGTGGAGGATTTTTCATGTAGAATTTGTAAAGCCTACTTTTATATTTAATAGATTTTAAAATTCCCTTTGTAATCCAAGGGTTCTGAAGAGTAGTGCTGCATTTGACAGTCTTCTCAGGAATAGAGTCCTTGATGGAGTCTTAAATGACCTTTATCAGATTGTCATATGCAGCATCAGGAGTCTGTCATGCTGTCTGGTCTCTGTTTCCCTGAGTCTCCACTAGTGGTCTCACTTCCCCATAGGCACCTCACCCTAGGCACTACAATTCCCACAAAGCCTTGTCCCTTCATCACAGTAATTGCACTCCTGTTAATTGCACTCAGGTGTCTTCCCTGTTTGTTTATTTGTTGGATGGATTTATGGTTTTGACCCCTGTTTGTTGATTTCTGATTTGGATTACCCATTAAAACCCACACTGCGATTGGATCTCTTGTCTCCTGTGTTTCCCTGGGTCTCCGATCGTAACAGAAGGACTCCATCATGTCGAGATCCAGCGGTGTGGGACTTCATTCCCGTTCCCCAGCCATTATGGTGGAGCGGAGGGCGAAATATTTAAAATTAACCACCCTGGGATATAATGAGGCGGCCCTTAAGGACATTTTCAACACCGGTCTGGATGAACCGGTACCTCGCATAGAAATCGATCAGTTGTACGCATTTGGTTTCTGGGAATTCATATGCTACTTGCAGCATCGGCTTCCGTGGGATGCCCCAGCCACTCCTGTCTCTCCCGGTGGGATGGCCGATTCTGAACCGAGGTCTGCAAACAGGAGGACCGCCAGCCCAGCACCACTGCACAATATGGTCGCCAGCCCAGCGCCACAGCACAAGGTGGTCGCCAGCCCAACGCCACGGTGCAAGATGGCCGCCGGCCCAGCGACACTGCCCAAGATGGCCGCCGGCCCAGCGACACGGCCCAAGATGGCCGCCAGCCCAGCGACACTGCCCAAGATGGCCACCGGCCCAGCGACACTGCCCAAGATGACGGCCACAGTTGACCCTCCAGAGTCGAGTCAGGTTCTTGTTGACCCTCCAGAGTTGAGTCAGGTACCCGTTTACCCTCCAGAGTCGAGTCAGGTTCCCGTTGACCCTCCAGAGTCGAGTCAGGTTCCCGTTGACCCACCAGAGTCGAGTCAGGTTCCCGTTGACCCTCCAGAGTCGAGTCAGGGCTAGTCACCGTTGACACTCCAGAGTCTAGTCAAGTCACCGGTAATCTTCATGGGCAAATTCAAGTCACCGGTAATCTTCATGGGCAAAGTCAAGTCACCGGTGTTCTTCATGGGCAAAGGCAAGTCACTATTGATCTTCATGGGCAAGGGCACCTCACCATTGATCTTCATGAATCCAGTCTAAACACCACGGAACTACCAGAGCCTCCCCGCGTCTCTGCGGAACTACTAGAGCCTCTCCGCATCTCTGCTGAACTACCAGAGCCTCCCCGCGTCTCTGCTGAACTACTAGAGCCTCTCCTCGTCTCGGCCAAACTACCAGAGCCTCTCCTCGTTTCTGTTAAAATTTCCAGAGCCTCGTCACGTCTCAGCCGAACTCTCTGAGCACTCCACTGATGCTGTCATGGGCACGGAGGCCACCCTTAACTTGTTCATGTTCTCTGTTTCAGACTTGCCTTACCAGAATTGCTCTCCTTTGTCATCGATCCCACTGTGGTGGTCTTCTGCGCCGCCCGGGTGGGCTTCTGTCTCGACCGCACGGATGTGGTGGTCTTCTGCGCCGACCTGGTGGGCTTCTGTCTCGACCGCACGGATGTGGTGGTCTTCTGCGCCTCCCTGGTGGGCTTCTGTCTCGATCGCACGGATGTGTTGGTCTTCTGCGCCGCCCTGGTGGGCTTCTGTCTCGACCGCATGGATGTGGTGGTCTTCTGCGCCGCCTTGGTGGGCTTCTGTCTCGACCGCACGGATGTGGTGGTCTTCTGCGCCACCCGGGTGGGCTTCTGTCTCGACCGCATGGATGCAGTGGTCTTCTGCGCCGCCCTGGTGGGCTTTTGTCTCGACTGCATGGCTCCAACTCCACCTTGCTCCTCTCTGGATTCCTGCCCTGTCGGTTCGGCCCTGGGACACTGAACGTTATGTCCTTCCTGGACTTGTGTTTTGTTGTTGTTTTTTGTTTTTGCTCCTCTTCTCTCTGTTTCCATCTATGGACCTGGCCCTCCATCCCTCCCCCTGAACCTCCGCCGGTCCACCTCCCTCCTGGGCTCTTTGTTTTTGTTTTACTCTCTGTTTCCCTCTATGGACCTGGCCCTCCGTCCCTCCCCCTGAACCTCCGCCGGTCAACCTCCCTCCGGGGCTCCTTGTTTTTGTTTTTCTCTCTGTTTCCCTCTATGGACCTGGCCCTCCATCCCTCCCCCTGGTCCTCCGCTGCTCCAACTCCCTCCTGGTCTCTGTGTTCCTTGGTCTCTTCTTGGGTTCGGGTGGAGCATCTGGTAGCTGCTCCGTGGAGGAGGCGGTAATGTCACGCTGTCTGGTCTCTGTTTCCCTGAGTCTCCACTAGTGGTCTCACTTCCCCATAGGCACCTCACCGTAGGCACTACAATTCCCACAAAGCCTTGTCCCTTCATCACAGTAATTGCACTCCTGTTAATTGCACTCAGGTGTCTTTACTTGATAGTCATTACCCTGCCTATATTAACCGGTCTTTTCTGTTTGTCTTCATGGAGTCCTTTCTTTCCGTCACCCAGTTCCCTCGCCTTCCAAGTTCCTCGTCTTCCGAGTTACTGTTCCTTCCCTGTTTGTTTATTTGTTGGATGGATTTATGGTTTTGACCCCTTCTTGTGGATTTCTGATTTGGATTACCCATTAAAACCCACACTGCGATTGGATCTCTTGTCTCCTGTGTTTCCCTGGGTCTCCGATCGTAACAGAGTCGCACTGTCATAGACAGAAGTCCACGACTTGGCCTGCAAGTTAGCAGTTAAGTGCCGTAAGGTTTTCTCATTAGGAATTTTAGGTTTAATTTTGGAGAGAGGAGGAGAGACCGATTTGCCAGAGCCCAAAAATATTGCAACTGGAAAATGATCTGTGATGTCAGCCTGCACGACTCCCGTCTCCAGCTTGATGTTTTGGATATTAGTAATGATATTGTCAATAATAGTTTTGGATGAAGGTGTTACTCTAGTATATCTATCAATGGTGGGGAAAAAAGGAGGATGAATGCAATGTGTTCATGAAGTCATGTTTTGCCCCATCTTCCTTAGAAATATCAATGTTGTAGTCACCAAGAAGTATGCAGTCTTTTTTTTTTTTTGATTATTCAGTTTATGTAATAGACCTTCCAGTTTACAATAAAAGGTGTCAAGAACAGAGCCTGGTGGACGATAGATTACACCGACGATAAATGTTTTGACATAATTGTTGATCTCCATGAATAAAGACTCACAATGATCATCCTCTAAACAAAAATCACATATATTTACTTGGAGGCTACTCTTAACATAAAGGCAGACCCCTCCACCTATTTTATTTGGTCTGTACTTAATGTGTAGATTGTATCCATCAAGGTTAAGTAGTTCGACATTTGAAAATTTATTGAACCAGGTTTCACTACACCCAATAACATCAAAATGACAGCTTAAGTTAGAAGAGAAACTAAATCAGAATGATTTTTGTTTAGGTTTCTGATGTTTAAATGTAACAATGAATAATTATATATATCATTTAATAGTTCTAAGTTATCAGAGTCAAAGACATTACAAGTAGTATTGGCAACCATATCAATGCAGTGCTGAGAATCTCCATTGAAATCATTAAAACCCATAATATAAGCAGTACAAATCAAAACAAAGTATACTGGGATTACATTAAGACACTGACAAGGCGATAGTCGCAAACATGCTCGGAGCAACCAGACGCACGCACATATACAACACACACATACAAAAACATTCCGGTACCATTGTATAAACCATTTGTACTACACTGCAGTCATCCGCGCTGACTCGCAAAAAATAAAAAATAAACAAATGAAAATAGTCTCATGAAGATGGAAAGCAAAGTTTCTCTCACCTCTCCGTCTGAAAAACAAGTTCAAGCCTCCCCGTAAAGGGAAATAGGCTATTAGAAACATTAAATCATGATTGAGACTGTCACCCAAAATCCGCGAAAGTAGAGGCAAACAGATCACCGCTGTGCGCTGTCGGAGAACGGTATAAGATAGGAGCACAAACGACAGTAAGTCATAGCCTGCCAGTCTATCAACCTCGTCGCATGGATTTGGGCAAATTATGGTCTAAGTGATCCGCGAAGGCAAAGAGACAATGAAAGCCAGTTATGACACCGTTCAACTTGGTCTCAATAGCTGAAAAAGCTTGTTTGAAGTCTTTGGAGATGGTGGTTTGGTGAGACTCGAGCAGTTGGGTGAGGGAGGCCATTGTGACCGTCTCAGCGTGTGAGTCGGTCTGCACCGCTTTTGCCTTCGGCATAGTCACAACAGATCAGTTAGTTAGTTAGTTAGTAAATCCACCACTTTGGCTAAGTTTAGGAGAGAGTTAAGTTACAAACGATGAATTTAAAGATGAGCAAACATTAGCGAGGGCACGAGACGCTGCGTGCGTGTTCACTTGTTACTGCATCACGTCATCTGAAGGCCAACGTGATATCTCTAATCACATTTGTGAATAAACTCAAACTCACTTGATAGTGAGCTCATCTTCACTGTGTGGAAAAACAGAATGAAACGTTTCTGACCAAATACATGCACACATACACACATGCAGCATCTGTCTGCTTGATCAGTGATGCCTTTCCTGTCTAGCTGTTGGGTTGTGGGACAAGAAGATCCAATATATTGTCATTTCTTTCTGTCTGTCTCTCTGTCTGCACACACACACACACATACAAAGAGAGTTTACTTGTACTTGTGTTTGTGTTATATGCTTTTTTGGGGGGGAAATGGCAAAAACAAGTTAGCACATGCAGTGCGTGTGTGTGAGTGTGTTTGACTACAGTAGTGTTAGGCTTTGGCTTAGTCTGAATTTAATCACAACAGAAGACTATAGTAAGTGCAGTACTGTTATGAGCATCTCAGTGGTTTGAAGAGTTTATGTCTGACAGAGACTCTGATACAGAGACAATGACAGTGTTTGAGACTGCATGTGTTTCTCTGTACTGACAGCTCTCTGACACTGTCCAGTAGCTCTCACAGCTCACTACAGCTAGAGGCCTGGAGAAAGAGCTCACCTTTGACCTATGTGATCGTCCAGCTGTGTTTTGTTTTGGCTGCTGTCCATCTGCTCTTTCAATCCCATCAAACAGAGCTGCGCGTGTGTTACACGAGGGATGCGTCATTGACTTCTGCTCACAGTAATTGATGTAAATGGACTCTTTATGCGCTGCCTGTGATGTTTTCATAATGATTTTATATATGATTTGGCTCTTCTGCAATTGCAGATAATAACATGGAGATGTAAAAGGAGAAGTGAATGACGGGAAGCACCAGCTGTCCTTCGCTGCAGCTCTGCTGAACCCAGATCCTCCATCTTCATCGAGCTGACCTGTCTACAGCCATCCAGTGACACAAGACAGAGATGATAACAGAAGCTTTCTTCCTTTTTTCTTACTGTTTAATGAATACTATGATTTTATAATTTTTAGGCCTACAATATAGTGGGGAACTAGGCATTCCCAGACACAGGTTTGGTATCTGATCAATAAAACCTTTGTTTCCACTTCAGATTATTCCAAGAAAACGGACTCCCTGTATTTCACAGCCTACATTTCCCAGCATCCTTAGCAGTGAGGTTTAAGGGTAAGTCATGCCCAGAGTTTAGCTCTTTCGCTGGAGACTTGAGGGTGTGATTTGCATGCATCTCTGTACATATTGTAATAAATGAAATGAAAGTCTGATAGTGAACACAAATGGCTCATTAAACTCATTTTGTGTGGATGATGAGCTCATGCAGTTAAAGCTAACGTTGTCATTTTTCCTGTGCATCTTCACACTGAAATGATGATGAATCATCAGAGCTGATATTGCCCTTCACATAATATTCACTGGATTTATGAGCAGTGTCACCTCATATGTTTTCTAATTTGGAAAATCTCTTTTTTATTCTGTCTTCCTGCCTTCCAATTAGCTCTAAAACAGGCCAACAGACTTCTCTCTCTTTCACAGCACAAATGTGGCTTCCTGCTGAATTTTGGACACACACACAATCCTGAATTCAGGTCCCATTTTCTCCATCCTGAACTTAATCAACAGTACGGCTCAGCCATTACTGGCCAATATCTCCTGTTACAGAGACACAAAAGTCGCCCTTCTCTCCCTCTTCACCCTCTACCCTCTAAATTCATGCTGCCGCACAAAGATGAGGGAACAAACTGCACAATGCAGCCTGTTGGATCGGTCTATTCTGTGCTTTAATTGGTTTGTCTCTCCTGAGATGAAGCTCAGATCTGCTGGTTCTTCTGTCTGCAGCGTTTGCAGATAAACCTGAGGATGGTCAGCCAGAGAGCTGCAGATTTCAGCTCAGCAGCACAATCATCTGCTGGAGATAGTTCACTTTTTCTAATCACCTAAGAGATTTTGGCGTAAAGCACAATATAAAAAACTCTGAGACTGATTGGATTGCTTTTAGATAACATCGAAACAGACATACTCGAGCTATTATAAAAGCTAAATCTGAGTATTATAAACGGCAATTATCCAAATGTTCCTCAAATTCAAGAATTTATTGAATTATGGTAAAAGAACTAGAAAACAAACATCAGTTACCACAGGGACCTGTTTCACTTAAAAATTAGGATGTTACAGACAAAGGCAAAAGTAGCATATCATTTAAATAAACATTTTATTAGAGTAAGTCATTTATTTGAGAGTCATGTTACTAGACTGTATATTAATAAAACGATACATATAAGAAACATTCAAAATATTTTACCTTTTAATTTTCTCTAAAACCAGTTAATATATTACAGGTCTGGCATGAATTACTGTATGTAAATTTAACTCAAAAATGCCTGCTGGTTTAGATGCTTTAGATCCTTTCTTTTTTAAAGTGGGTTCATTAATTATAGCTGAAACCTTAAGATATATTTTCCATTTATCTATAACTATAGCTGAAATACCTAAAATTTGGAAAGTAGTCATTGTTGTGTGATTAGAGTGGTAATAAAACAGATCCAAATTCATATCATCCAATCATAGTTTTGCCTTGTGCTTCAAAGCTGATGAAGAAACTAATTAATAAGTATTTGATAGGGTTACTTAATACAAATAACATCTTATCTAAAGTTCAATCTGGATTTCATTCTTCATTTAGTTGTACTAGAGCAGTTGTAAAAGTTATGAATGATATCATAATACCTTAGAAAAGCAACAATTTTGTGCAGCTATTTTTATAGACCTTGCTAAAGCTTTTGAGACAGTTTATCATTCTATATTGTTACCCAGATTACGTAGTATTGGTGTGTCTAACCCTATCTTGGATTTCAAACTATAAATTTAAAAGATCCCAATATGTACAAATTTACCAACAATTATCAGAAGCATTAACTATTAATAAAGGGGTCCATCAGGCCTCTGTGTTAGCATTAATAATATTTCTCAGGTTATCAATAGTCAGAAATATACGGGTGATGCGATTCTTTATGCTGTGGGACAGGATAGTTTTAATAATATTCAAAAGGCTTTTATTGACCTGAATCTAGTTTTAAATAGCACAAAAACAAAAGTAATGTGGTTTGGAAAACGACAACAAATAATAAAAATATCATAACTTTGGATGGGGTGATAATTGAGGTAGTATCCTCATATTAATATCTCGGAATCTGGCTTGATAGCTCCTTGACTTTTACTACAAACATAACTACTCTCCAGAAGAAAGATAGTTAAAACTAGACTTGAAATAGATTTGTGTTTACCACGTTAGCCAAGAAATATCTTGTTGAAACTACTATTTTGCCCTTGTTTGATTATGGTGATATATATATATATATATATATATATATATATATATATATATATATATATATATATATAAAATGCACATAAAGGTGTTCTGGAGCAATTAGATGTGCTATATCATGTAATAGTTAGATTGATTACTAATGCACCTTACAGAACGCATCATTGTGAATTATACTTTTGAATTGCACATCATTGCATACAAGATGAGAATCCACTGGTGTATTTGGTATAAGTTTTACTGGGCTTATTACCTGAATACAGAGGTGGAAAGTAACGAATTACATTTACTCGCGTTACTGTAATTGAGTAGCTTTTTTGTGTACTTATACTTTTTAAAGTAATTTTTTAAATCTGTAATTTTATTTTTACTTAAGTATATTTTGTTTGAAGTATTGTACTTCGCTACATTTTAAAACACATTAATTACTGAGTAAAAAAAATAAAAATAAAAAAAATAAATCGCTCCCTGGAAACTACGGCAGTAAATAATGGGCAGGAGGGCAAACTGGCGCTAAAATCACAGGAAAGATGCAGACGGACAAAACAGGCGTTAGTGGTGCAGACACCGCTGAAAACGAAACCCCGTCATATTCTGAAGTTGAACTCGAAGGAAATGAAGTGAACCCCTGGCCATATGTATGCTCTATTATGCAGTGTAAGCTGTACTTGCCTAGGAAGACCAAACTAGCAGCTTATAAAATCTCGACAAGACATCAACCCTTCGCAAGAATGTAGAGGTAAGCTAAATAATTGCATTGTTGCATTGGTGGTTAAAATGAAGCTTTGACATTTTAGCAAGAGGTTTTGCACAAATTAGCCAAAAAGACCGTGGTGAGGAGTGTGCTATTTTTGTTTTAATGATGTGCGCGCACATTTATAGTGCGTTCTTTCACTGTGTGATTCAGTCTCCTAAAATGCATTTAGAATGATCACAAAATTTAAGATATAGGGGCAGAAAATTCACATGCTGCGTTGCAACGTGATCTCATGAGAATACGTGTCTATTTTTACGTTAAATGTGGTTCTACCACACGTACATTTACTTACGTTTTCATGCACATAAAAACGTACAACTTAGACGTATATTAAATCAAAATCACACAAAGAATGCCATCTTTTCCTCCAAAAATCATCATGAATATATACATATATATATAACAGTTCAGTAAACAAGTTAATTAAGAGACTTGCGTTTTAGACACCATATTGCCTTTTTAGCTCTATTTCTACAACAGAAAATAATTCCAAACACATCCGTTTAAATGATTCGGTTCAATCGCAATGACTCACTTATTAACAGTGACTTGCTGACACATACTGGCCATTTTAATTTCACATTTAAAGTATCTTTAGATTTTTTTTAATAATTAATTTCTTATCATTTCAAATGAGTATTCAACATTTTATGTCTTGTATATCAAAACATTATTCATGCATTTGTAACTGCAGGTTAAATGCATTCTTGTCCTGCACTAAACAGTGTAATACATCTAAATGCCACTTCCAATGAATCTTCTGCATTTCCTCTGCATTAAAAGATGAGTTTGTTGATACTGATTTGCCTGGTAACAGCCCAAATGTTTTATTATTTTAAATAACTGATTCCTTTAATTAAAAACAACTAGTTTGAGATTAATGACCTATCCCAGGGGTGTCAAACTCAGTTCCTGGAGGGCCGTAGCCCTGCAGAGTTTAGTTCTAACCCTGCTCCAGCACACATATCCTGTAGTTTTCAAATAAACCTAAATGATTAGATTAGCTGGATCAGGTGTGTTTAATTAGGGTTATATCTAAACTGTGCAGGACTGTGGCCCTCCAGGAACTGAGTTTGACACCCTTGGCCTGTCCCATTTTTGACTCCCTCCCACTGTTAAAATGTAACTAAGTAATTTTTACTCTGAGTAAATTTTAAATGAGCTACTTTTTACTTTTACTTGAGTAGATTTTTAGACTGGTACTTTTACTTGTACTTAAGTAAAATTTCATTAATGTAATGGTACTTTTACTTGAGTAGAATATTTTTGTACTCTTTCCACCTCTGCCTGAATATCTTCAAAAGTTGCTGAAACCTCATTCTAATACTTATACAATTAGATCATCTAATTATATTTCCTTGGCTATCGCTAGAAAGAAAACTACTCATGTTCGTTCTGGGTTTTGATGCCTAAAATGATTGGAATGTGCTACAAAAGTTATTGAAATTAGAGACACACATTCCAGTGTGTACATTTAAAAAATCACTACACTCTAGAAAACTGCTGGGTTGAAAACAACCCAATTTTGATTATTTTGGCAACCCAGCGCTGGGTCAAAAAGGGATGAACCCAGCGCTGGGTTGCGTTTTTATGGTTTAAAATTACTACTTTGCTAGGCTAAAATGAACCAAAATCAAGCTAGGCATTAAACCTACAAATCTTGTTCAATTTAAAATCGCTTTTACACACAAATAATAACAAAAAGGTAAATATTTATTGAAAACAAGAGAAAACAGTCAGAAAGTAACATGTATGTAAGAAGAAATTCAGAAAAACATGGCATTAACAGCTTCAAATTTTATAAATAAAGTATTGAACATTTGTTTAATCTAACTTTTAAGATCAAATTTGACTTTTTTGGTAAATTGTATATATTGTATAACAATATACAAAAACACTTTTATAACATAATTGTACAAATAGTTTAAGTCTTTACAAATTATTCTGGCATGACAGTACACAAATAAACCACAACATTAACATGGATATTATAACATTTAACAGTGTGTGTGAAAGAATGAGAGCATGTGTATGAATGACTGAGTGTAAACTCCATTTCTATTAAACAACACAGTACAAGCATTTAACATTTTGTTTTTACAAATTATACACTTACAGTTTGTTTCATAGTCCATGAATACAGATCATGCATCAATGTCAATTTTCATGATCTCTTTAGCATAACTGATGTAGTCATGAAGAAGCCCCATCAGCACATGTGAGCACATGTGATCTTCTACATCATCCAGGGCTGCGTCCTCCACTGCTGAATCAGTTTAGGGTAAAGGGCGTTCTCTTCTTTGACCAGCATTCATCCCAGTCACCGCCTGCTCTTCATCAGTGGCCTAAAAAGAGAAACTCATTTGAAAAAAGAAAACATTTGATTAAACTCTATTAGGAATCTGTTTTAAAGTTTCAACACTTTGTGTGGTTGTTTAATGTCTCTGTTTACCACAGGCTCTAGTAGGCTATAATGGCAGCACTAGTGTGAGGGCATGTCATATCGTTTGAATAAATATATTGCTTTCAGAAAGCTACTTCTTTACTGAAACATTAAAACAGGCATGACATTCACATACCTCACAAATCTTCATGTATGTGGAGGGCTGCTCTTCTAAGGGTTAGTTCACCAAATAACAAAAATGGTCATAATTGACTCTTCCCCCATGTTGTTCCAGATCCATACAAACTCTGCTAATTTTTGGAACACAAATAAATATATTTAATATTTTCTTAATTTTTTTATCCTCCATTGCTAGTCTGGCAGACCAACATTTTCTTCTAAACAGACATGTTCACTATCATATAATTTTGGGATTTATTCATATATAAATATCTATAAATGTCTTAATAAATAAATAAATAAAATTGACACTATGGTATTATAAGTGAATAAGTGAAGTGACATTCAGCCAAGTATGGTGATATACCCATACTCAGAATTTGTGCTCTGCATTTAACCCATCCGAAATGCACACACACAGAGCAGTGAACACACACACACACTGTGAGCACACACCCGGAGCAGTGGGCAGCCATTTATGCTGCGGCGCCCGGGGAGCAGTTGGGGGTTCAATGCCTTGCTCAAGGGCACCTAAGTCGTGGTATTGAAGGTGGAGAGAGAACTGTACATTCACTCCCCCCACCCACAATTCCTGCCGGCCCGGGACTCGAACTCACAACCTTTTGATTGGGAGTCCGACTCTCTAACCATTAGGCCACGACTTTCCCTATGAAGTTTACTTGCCTTATCCTTCATGTCCAAAGAAGCTGAGAAAACCTCCTCCTCACACAAGCAGGCTTCTGTGTCCTTAACTCCAAAGTTAATTTGAGTTCTGCAAAGAACAAAAGGGACATCAATGGTTTAAATAAAATATGAACATGTAATCATACTGTTGTTGCATCAAAATGTGAAGTAAACAGGCAGTACACAACAGAAACATTTATTTTCTAAATATAACTCATATCAGTCTCAAAAGAAGGAAGTTATCTTAGGCCGGTGACACACTGGATGCGTGGCGTAAGCTTCTCAGCTGCGTGGCGTGTCCGTTTTTAATTCGGCTCCCATGTTAACAGGTTAGAGCTTGCAGACTGCCTGCGTGAGACGCGTGGAAAATGCGTGCATGCTAGAAATAGAACCGACGCCTATTTTTCACGCGACACGCAAGCGTGTTGGAAGCATTTCCAGGCAAAATAGTATAGTAAAATATGTTTATATGTCATTTTGTACACAAATACATATTAATTAATGAAATTTTGATGTTTGAAAGTCTATAGGTTGACATTAATTCATATATAAAATTAAATAAAATATCGATTTTCAAATATTGCACCTGCCAAACATAGTCTATTTTGCCGTCAATACTCTTGATGGTGTCCTTTATCAGTAGACTTTATATTTATGCTCAACATGAAGTATAGACATTGTTGTCGTGAAGACAAGAGCCTGGTCTGTCGGCGGCCTCCATCTATGTCCCCTACAGACGCAGCCGCCATGCAACTGACACACAGCAGAAACGCATGCTCACGCCATGCAGCCAGTGTGTCACCGGCCTTATGTGTCTGGTTTTCAACATCTACAAAAACAAACATTTAGTCTTCGTAAAAAAAAAAAAAGATAACATGATGGAATTATGAAGTTTACTTGGCTTAAATATAATTATCAAAATTAATTATGCTATTCTTTATTACATAATGCCGTTTCCTTCAGTTTAACCGCAAAAAATAAGAACAAAAATTAACATGAAAATGTGTTTATAACCGTCTATTAACACTTCAAAAAGTGCAGATATTGTAAAATCCTATGTAAATATGACATAAGACACTCATGGATGTTATATTAAAAGTATGTTACCTCTTCCATTCAGTAAAAGAGGCCATTAAGACCCCCGTTTCTGAGGCGAAAACCGCGTCTGCATATTTTTCAATATAAGCACTTTTATTTCCGCCTACCAACCTCAAAATACTCCCCGACTTAGTCAAGTCAAGTCAAGTCAAGTCACCTTTATTTATATAGCGCTTTAAAAAAATACACTGCAGCAAAGCAACTGAACAACATTCATTAGGAAAACAGTGTGTCAATAATGCAAAATGATAGTTAAAGGCAGTTCATCATTGAATTCAGTGATGTCATCTCTGTTCAGTTAAATAGTGTCTGTGCATTTATTTGCAATCAAGTCAATGATAGCCAGTGCAGTGTTGACAGGACTTGGCTAATATGGTCATACTTCCTGGTTCTAGTAAAATCTCTTGCTGCTGCATTTTGGACTAGCTGTAGTTTGTTTACTAAGCGTGCAGAACAACCACCCAGTAAAGCATTACAATAATCTAACCTTGAGGTCATAAATGCATGGATTAACATTTCTGCCTTTGACATTGAGAGCATAGGCTGTAATTTAGATCTATTTTTGAGTTGGAAAAATGCAGTTTTACAAATGCTAGAAACGTGGCTTTCTAAGGAAAGATTGCGATCAAATAGCACACCTAGGTTCCTAACTGATGACGAAGAATTGACAGAGCAATCATTAAGTCTGAGACAGTGTTCTAGGTTATTACAAGCAGAGTTTTAGGTCCTATAATTAATTAATTAATTAATTAATTAATTAATTAATTAATTAATAATTAACACGAAGAAATATAGAGCTGAGTATCATCAGCATAACAGTGAAAGCTAACACCATGTTTCCTGATGATATCTTCCAAGGGTAACATATAAAGCGTGAAGAGTAGCGGCCCTAGTACTGAGCCTTGAGGTACTCCATACTGCACTTGTGATCGATATGATACATCTTCATTCACTGCTACGAACTGATGGCGGTCATATTAGTACGATTTAAACCATGCTAATGCACTTCCATTGATGCCAACAAGGTGTTCAAGTCTATGCAAAAGAATGTTGTGGTCAATTGTGTCAAACGCAGCACTAAGAACCAATAAAACTAATAGAGAGATACACCCACTATCAGATGATAAGAGCAGATCATTTGTAACTCTAAGGAGAGCAGTCTCAGTACTATGCAGTACAGTACTAATCCTCACATATACCATTTTTCTCTAAGAAGGAATATAATTGTGAGGATACCACCTTTTCTAGTATCTTGGACAGAAAAGGGAGATTCGAGATTGGTCTATAATTAACTTCCTCTTTGGGGTCAAGTTGTGGTTTTTTGATGAGAGGCTTAATAACAGCCAGTATGAACTTTTGGGGACATATCCTAATGACAAAGAGGAATTAATAATAGTCAGAAGAGGATCTATGACTTCTGGAAGCACCTCTTTTAGGAGCTTAGATGGTATAGGGTCTAACATACATGTTGTTGGTTTAGATGATTTAACAAGTTTATACAATTCTTCCTCTCCTATGGTAGAGAATGAGTGGAACTGTTCCTCAGGGGGTCTATAGTGCACTGTCTGATGTGATACTGTAGCTGACGGCTGAATGGTTGCAAATTTATCTCTAATAGTATCAATTTTAGAAGTAAAGGAGTTCATAAAGTCATTACTGCTGTGGTGTTGGGAAATGTCAACACTTGTTGAGGCTTTTTTTTTTCATTAATTTAGCCACTGTATTGAATAAATACCAGGGGTTATGTTTGTTTTTTTTCTAAAATAGAAGAAAAGTAATCAGATCTAGCAGTTTGTAATGCTTTTCTGTAGGATAGGTTACTTTCCCGCCAAGCAATACGAAATACCTCTAGTTTTGTTTTCCTCCAGCTGCGCTCCATTTTTCAGGCTGCTCTCTTTAGGGTGTGAGTATGCTCATTATACCATGGTGTCAAACTGTTTCCCTTAACCTTCCTTAAGCATAAAGGAGCAACTGTATTTAAGGTGCTATAAAAAGAGAGAGTCCATTGTTTCTGTTACATCGTCAAGTTGTTACGAGGTTTTGGATATGCTAAGGAATTTGGATACATCAGGAAGATAACTTAAAAAGTCTTTTGTGGTAGAGTGATGGTTCTTCCATACTTGTAACAAGAAGTAGATTTTACAATTTTGGCTATATGAAGTTTGCACAAAACTAAATAATGATCTGAGCTATCATCACTTGGCTGCATAATTTCAACACTATTAACATCAATTCCATGTGAAAGTATTAAATCTAGAGTATGATTTCGACAATGAGTAGGTCCTGAAACCTCTAACCCCAATAGAGTTCAGAATGTCTATAAATGCTAATCCCAATGCATCGTTTTCATTATCAACATGGATATTAAAATCACCAACTATTAAAACTTTATCTGCAGCCAGAACTTAGATGTAAAATCACCAAACTCTTTAATAAAGTCTGTATTGTGCCCTGGTGGTCTGTATACAGTAGCCAGTACAAACATAATTTATCATTAACATTTGTTTCTCTGGATAATGTTATATGAAGCACCATTACTTCAAACGATTTATACTTGAA
This sequence comes from Carassius carassius, assembly GCF_963082965.1. NCBI lineage: Eukaryota > Metazoa > Chordata > Actinopteri > Cypriniformes > Cyprinidae > Carassius > Carassius carassius. Next base: position 681,276 of record NW_026775161.1, on the reverse strand, counting down.
GCCTGCCCTCTGAGAATTCCTGAAAACGTTGTTATAAATTAAAGCAACACCTCCCCCTTTGCCTTTTACATTTAGCTGACGCTTTTATCCAAAGCGACTTACAATTGCTATATATATGTCAGAGGTCGCACGCCTCTGGAGCAACTAGGGGTGTCTAGCAACTAAGTGTCTTGCTCAGGGACACACTGTTGTCTCACAGTGGATTCGAACGCAGGTCTTTCACGCCAAAGGCGTGTGTCTTATCCCCTGCGCCAACACCCCCTTTTAGACGCGGCTCATGTTTATAACAGTAATCTTGGGGGGTGGACTCATTTAAAATAATGTAATCATCAGGTTTTAGCCAGGTTTCTGTCAAACAGAGTACATCTATATTATGATCAGTGATCATATTATTTACAAAAAGTGTTTTCGTAGAAAGGGATCTGATATTCAATAAGCCAAGCTTTATCATTTGTTTATCCATATTGCTTCTGTTTTTTATTTGTTGAACCTCAATTAAATTGTTAATCTTAACTTGGTTTGGACGTTTTTTGTATTTTCTAGTTCGGGGAACAGACACAGTCTCTATAGTGTGATATCTAGGTGAAAGAGTCTCTATGTGCTGAGAATTAACTGACCTCTGTGACGGGAGGCAGCTAGCAGACGGTCGGTTTAGCCAGTCTGTCTGCTTCCTGACCTGGGCCCCAGTTAGTCAAGTATAAACACTAAGACTATTTGCCATATTTCTAGAGAGAAGAGTGGCGCCACCCCGGGAGGGATGAAGACCATCTCTTTTCAACAGGTCAGGTCTGCCCCAAAAGCTCGTCCAATTGTCTATGAAACCTATGTTATTCTGTGGGCACCACTTAGACATCCAGCCATGGAGTGATGACAATCTGCTATGCATCTCATCACCACGGTAAGCAGGGAGGGGACCAGAGCGTATTACAGTGTCTGACATCGTGCTTGCAAGTTCACACACCTCTTTAATGTTATTTTTAGTGATCTCCGACTGGCGAAGTCGAACATCATTAGCGTCGGCATGAATAACAATCTTACTGTATTTACGTTCAACATTAGCCAGCACTTTTAAATTTGCCAAGATGTCAGGCGCTCTGGCTCCCGGTAAACATTTGACTATGGTGGCTGGTGTCTCTATATTCACGTTCCGTACAATAGAATCACCAATAACTAGAGCACTTTCATCAGGTTTCTCAGTGGGTGCATCACTGAGTGGGGAGAACCTGTTTAATGTTTTGATCAGAACAGAAGAGCGGTGTTTTGACCCACGACTACGCTGCCTCACCATCACCCAGTTGCCCTGCTGCAGGGGCTCTGTTGCCGGAACCGAACAATGTACAGTAATCCCTGAACTAGACGCATCCAAAGCCGTATCTAGAGCCCTAACATTCTTACTGTCCTCAATTAAAGTTTGAATGCATGTCTCTAATTCTGAAATCTTCTCTGTCAGTCTAACTGTTTCCCTGCATTTATCACATGTGAATCCATCATCTGCGACAGAGATAGATAAACTGTACATGTGGCAAGAGGTGCAAACAACAATAGCAGGAGAAGCCATTACTCACCGTGCTTGATGAAATATTCTTACTGCGGTTGTTTGATGAACTTGTGAAAAACTGGAGCGAGGGAGAGGAGAAAAGAAAACAGCGATAGGTTCGAATGAAAACTCTAATGACAAGCTAACGAGTGCTAACGCTTTGCAGGTGTACTGCACTAACAGATATAAAATAAAAGTGAACGATCAAAATTAATCTGATAAGATTGATCGATAATATCAGAAATATGGTGTGAATTAAGTTATATTTTATCACTTTAAAAAACAGAGAGTGATAGTTAGATAAAGATTCTAGAGAAAAAAAAAATAAAAACAGCTACACGGAGCTACGATTAGCTTCAGTAGGCCAGCAGGAAGTAGAGAAAACACTGTCCAACTTAAATGAATAATGAATGATAACTTACATTTTAAATCTTTACTTAACATAATGTCTGAATCAGAAGTATCTGAAATCAGAAGTACCTCAGAGTGAAGCAGGTTTACACAGATATTAAAGGCCGTGTTGCAGGGTTAATTTTTCAATGAATTTAATTTGATATAAAGAAAACGTTGATTTTTCATTCGGTGCTATTCAATGACAGTAAAAAAAACAAAAAAATGTGTCGTTATTGTGCACTGCTGCTCGTAGACTAGCTCCAGTAATCATTGCTGCGTTGCTAAATGATAGCAACTCACCAGGACACTTCACCAACTCTACACTCATTCTCCTTGGACCATGCATTAGTTCTTGCCAGTTCTTCATTTTCCCTCTCATGTCTGGCAGGTTCGAAAGTATACGGCTGCGGGCCATCATACATGTTGGCTCTTGCCACCTCTTCCTCATTCCAGTCAGTCGCCATAGTTCTAATACTAGACTGAGGCTAACTTTCCCCCACTTCTCCCCAACGTGATGTCATCACCGAATTGCTTAATAAAAAAAAAAAACTGTTAATACCAAAAACATAATAAACTGGTCTTTAAGACCATTTTTGAGACATTTTAAAAATGATATACGTATCTTGAGTGATTTATGTAACCATTAATCGACAGAGGTGGTTAACCTGCAACACGGGCTTTAACATCCAGGCATTTAACACCCAGAGAGTAAGCTTCTGTCATCTGCTTGAACTAAAAAAGAAAAATATTCAAAGTAATGCATTTCCAGCAGAGTAACAGTAAATGTATAGACGGAAGTGTAGAAATGTGAAATATGTATTCCAGTGAAGTTTAAGTGAAATCATCTTAGTTTGCCGAAGGGGTCTGAATGCTGTAGTATTTCAGTGAATGTCATCTTCAGCTCATGTTTCTCACAGCCCTTCCTCAGTAGAACAGGAGGAATTTGTGTCTATGTGTCTAACTTGTGTCTACAATAAATGTCTATATTAGATTTATATGTTAATTGATGACATTTTTGGTTAGTTACCCAAACTAATAAAGTGACGTAACGTAACATACAGCCAAGTATGGTGACCCATACTCAGAATTCGTACTCTGCATTTAACCCACCCAAAGTGCACACACACAGAGCAGTGAAAACACGCACACTGTGAACACACATCCGGAGCAGTGAGCACACACACACACACACACACTTTGAACACACACCCGTAGCAGTGAACACACACACACACTGTGAACACACACCCGGAGCAGTGAACACACACACACACACACTATGAACACACACCCGGAGCAGTGAGCACACACACACTTTTAACACACACCCGTAGCAGTGAACACACACACACACTGTGAACACACACCCGGAGCAGTGAACACACACACACACACACACACACACACACACACTGTGAACACACACCTGGAGCAGTGGGCAGCCATGCTGCGGCGCCCGTGGAGCAGTTGGGGGTTCGATGCCTTGCTCAAGGGCACCTCAGTCACGGTATTGCTTTTTAATGAAAGTATATCCAAGTATATATTACGTGTCAATGTTCTTGAAATATTTATAAATTATAATTGTTAGTATACATGAGGTTACTCCACATCTTCTTAAACATCGCTAGGCAGATTTTTTTCCCCCACCGTCACTCTTGGCATCACACTGTTGTTGTTGTTTTCCTTTTGTCTTTATGTTTCTATTTATGTTTCTATAAGCTGCTTTTGTGAACAATCTGTGTTGCAAAAGGTGCTATTTAAGTAAATGGAATTGAATTGGTTTTTATATCTCCCCAGTGCCCTTTTAGCTAAACACAGAATGTCTTTCAAACATAATTTACCACATTATTTGAGAGATGAATGTGTGAGGGTGTGTTTGACGCCAATAAAAGAGAATCTCAGTGAAGACGAGATTCAGAATGACAGATGAGGGCTCTGCTGAGGATCGAATTACTGACTGTACACTTAAAACAAAATGTAAATGGATTTTAGACTGAGATACCCAGTAAAATTACAGTGATAGCTTTGACACATCTGGTGAATGGAGATGGTGATTTCTGAGGCTCAGATTGACGCAAAGCAAACAGCAAAAATTATCGAATAAGGCGGAGCAGACATTCTCTTGGTTATCTTCTCTTGTGTGTCTCAAGTTCATTTGTGAAGTACTTTCACTAACCTTACAACAGCTTTAATGTCTTCGAACAGCCAAAAGTGACTGTGGCAAGGAAAAACTCTATAAGAGGTGAAGAACAAACAAACTTGAGAGTATCTGAACTCTTCTGGAGGAGCTTGTCCTCTTCTGGCATTAAATCAGTATCATTTTGCTGTATGCTGTATATGTGTAACACAAGCCACCTGTTCACTGATCAGATCAAGCTCTGTAGTCCAGCATGATGAAGGCAGTGATTAAACTGTTCCATCTGAACTGATGATAGGGACACATAGGAGCAGCGTCGTCGTTTTACCAGCACTGCACTCATCTGCCTCATCTTCTCTCTGTGATTTAAACACTAAATCACACTGACACAGTAGAACCTATAAACGCTGCCTGCAGAGACGGAGTGAGAGATTGAGAGAACCGATAGCCATGTGTTTGTAGGACTAGAGCCGCACTTGACAGTGATTGATGTGAGCTTGCCTGTCTCTCTCTCTGTCTCGTTTCTATAACTATGTTGTGTTTATTTATGGATCTACATGTGCATACGTGAGATGAACGAGTAAAGGAGGATGATGGGTCACGACGATGAAGCGGTCAGATGGAGACTCTGCAGCAGAAAGGAGAAAGAGTTATCAGACCTCCTCCTCCTCCGTCTCTTCAGTGCTGTTTAAATATTCAGAGAGTAATGAAAAGGTGAATAACTGTCCTCCGCAGGGTGAGAGTCGCCAGCATAATTTCATGATGATTTGTATGTGTTTTACATTAAATGTGGTTCTATAAATGTACATTCACTTATGTTTTTACAAGTACTAAAACATACAATGTTCCTGTGGCTCAGTGGTAGAGCATTTTGTTGGTAGCTCAAAAAGATGTGGGTTTGAGAACAGACATACTGGTAAAAAAAAAAAAAAAGCAATGTATAGCCTGAATGCACTGTGAGTCGTTTTGGATAAAAGTGTCTGATAAATACATTCATGTGCAATACTGACGTATTGGCAACACCTAAAATTGAATCCTTATGAATATTGAAATCACTGCATTAATTGTATTATTAGTTGTTTTTAGTTGTCATATCAATTACCTTGTTTTCAATTGCATTATTAAATTGTTTAAATTGTTTTGTTGTGTGATTTCTGCTGCCAGCTTGTTTTCAAGAATAGGCCTACATGATGTTAATCAAGGCTTTAAAACACTTTAAGACACTTTAAACCTTAAAATAAATAACATTTCTGCATTCGTCTAAACTTTACTTGTCGTGTAATGTTTACTTTGTCTTCCATGGGCCAGAAAAGGCATTTTCTCCGACATGCTATGACTGACTATAAAATAAAAACACAACATAATTTTGAAATGAAACAATTTTATTAGTGCGCTGTAATCCAAATCTACCAAATCCATAAGAGTATGACTGTGAGGAACAGACCCAAATCTTCAACTCAATCCCGAGCAGTAAAGGTGCGCTTTCTCAAGACTGATTTATTAAAATCATTCATACTCGATTCATCCGCAAGTTACAGAGGCTTGTGTGCGGGTGGAAATTATGACGTCATTGTGGTGTTGCCGGAAGTTATGTTTGAGTGCGCGCGTGGCGGTGTGCACAGCATTTTTTGTAACTTTCCGCACGCACAGCTCCACATCCGAAGAGGCATGAGTTCAGGGCGCTTTTAGCCGAACATGCACGTCTTTACTGGCATTTGTGTGAAACAGAAGCAGTTTAATGTGATGTTCACATTCCATCAGGTGCTTTTTGACGGAAAACGTTTAAAAAAATAAATAAAATAAAAATAATAAAAAATCTATATTAAAAATTGTTTTGCATAGTTTGCCCAAGGCTTTTAATTTGAAGTATGTTTTATTTTTATCGTATAAAAACACAATTAGAATTAATTTAGATATTAATTATACACTATTTGCTTAAAGTTGTCTTGTGTTTGATGCAAAATGAAGCCAATAGTTTAAGATTGATTTAAATTTGTACATAAATAAATTATTAATTCATTAACATCAAAAGATTTGGCACAGCAAGGGACTTCTTCTCATCGGTGATTCCCGACGGTGTTAGAGGACAATTACTCCTCGTCGCCCCCTGTCGTTTCAAAGAATAGTACAATGGCCAACGCAACAAGTATAAAAGCCTCGTCCGTTTGGGAAGGTGCACGCTAGTGATGCGCGGGTCGTCTCATAACCCGCGGGTCGGGTTGGGGCGGGTAAAGAAATTGTCACTTTATTTGCGGGGCGGGTCATTAAAAACAAAATAAAAAAATGTCAGCCTTTATTAAATATTTGCGAATATCTATTTTAATATTCTATTAGGTTATTTGATAAGGTTACAATATGAAGGTCGCCGCAACGTAAATTGCGTGATGTGCCCCCACTGCCCAGGCGTCACGTGACACGTCACGAAAGCGGCACGCCAAACAGCTCCCAGCCTCCCACCGCCAGCTACAAAAAAAGGAAAAAATAAAAGTGGAGATGGAAGACGAGGTGAGGGAGAAATTGAGGTCGGGAATATACATCATTAAAAGAAAAGAAGGTCAGGCTGCTAAATCTAATGTTTGGGACCGGTTCTCAGAAATAGTTGCAGCAGGAGACAACAGCAGTATCGGCTACGTGAAGTGCAACTCGTGTGAAAAAATATATAAACACGAGAGCCACAAAACGGGCACTTCCAGCCTGTCAAGACATGTTTGTGGGGGGTCTAAGAAAAAGGACGAGAGTGGCACGTCTCAAAATATTACCGCTTTCCTCAAAAGTAAAGTAGTACCAGCACATGTCAAGTCCGAGGTCACAGACGCTTGTGTTGAATTGTGCTGTCGAGACCTGCGGCCCTTCGACATAGTATCTGGAGATGGATTTCATTCCGTAGCCCAGTGTCTAATTAACATTGGTTCACGTTACGGACGTGTGGATGCCAGCAGTGTACTCCCTCACAGGCAAACTGTTTGCGACAGAGCCAAAGCGACCGCTAAAGAAAAAAAAGAAATCCTCTCAAAGAAGATAAATAAAGCTCTGGATTGTGGCATCGCTATTACCACTGACATGTGGACTGATGAGTTCAACAAACGATCATACACGGCGTTTACTGGTCACTTCATTAATGACGACTGGAAATTGGAGAGCCGTGTCATAAGCACAGCTGAATTTGACTCTACTCTCAAAAAGACAGCGCACAACATCCACGGGCAAATTATTAAGGAGCTGCATGACTTTGGTATTGAACCTGCCGGCATATCAAAAGTAATGTTTGTAAGTGACCAGGGCGCAAACATAAAAGCTGCCCTTCGCAGCTACAAGTGGGTGCCGTGCACAGCCCATGTCATTAACATCGTTCTCAAACACACATTTGATGTAAAAGAGAACACGCCAACATATTTGCGCGACGTGAATGATGTCATTGCAAAGTGCAAAAGCCTTGTGACATACCTGAAAAAATCCGGGACTGTAGTACAACTCCCTCACACTGTGACACAGGAATGCGAAACCCGTTGGAACAGTAAAGTTGCAATGATGCAGTCAGTCAGTAAACAGTATCGTGAAATCCAACAGGCCTTGCAGGATAAAGATCAGCTCCACAGAATGGATGGCATTCAGCTGGATGTGTTAAACACAGTTACTGAGTTTTTGCTGCCTTTTAGAACTGCGAGTGAAGAGTTGGAGGGTGATACGTATCCAACTATTCAGCTGGTCGTGCTTTGGTTTTTTAAACTGAAGAAACACTGCGAGCCCCAATACGGTGATCCGGAGTACATGGTTTATATTCGGGCTCAGGCAACGCAGCTGCTAAACGAGAAAATGTCCATCAGCGTCACCCACAAGCTTGGAACGTTTCTTTGTCCCCGTTTTAAGTCCCTGAAGATGTTTCAAGCGGAGGAGAGAAACGCTGTGTACGACCAGGCCAGAAAACTTGTCAGGGAATTTAACAGTGCGCCGCTTACACCTCCAGCAAGTCTGAGGGAGCCAGAGCCGATGCCTCGAGGTGAGTATTGTAACACCAGCAAATAGGCTTTTTAGCTATAGTGGTCTGATGGATGTTTTAAAGGTTAAATATTGTTATATTTTATTTTTAGTTGACGAAGCCGAGCGAGTCAAAAGAAAAAGAGATGCGTTTAGTGAGTGGGAGGATGAAAGTGAAGTTGCCGCCGAGAAAGACGAGGTTCAGCGCTACATTGAGGGACAGTTCTGCTGGGACGGAGAGGACATTCTTAGCTTCTGGCAGTCCCAGTCAATCGCCTTTCCTGTGCTTTCCAAGCTGTCAAAAATGATACTCTGTATCCCGGCCACAAGCGCATCAAGCGAGCGCACATTCAGCTCTGCTGGCCGGGTGCTGGAGTCTAGGAGAAATAGATTAAACCCCGGTACAGTGGATGCCATTCTTTTTTTGCACAGCGAACGCAAAAACGCCAAATGAACATTTCCATGTGGTAAATAATCAAAAGTTCATTGGTTATATGTAGCGTACTAGGTTGTAAATTGTTGGCCAGCCTATTAGATGATTACAAACGCTGCTTTGTAAATGTTTAAAAAATGTTATCACATGACCTGATAAATGGTTCATTTCATTCATTCATACTTAATCGTCTGTTGTTGTCAGTTAACAGGGCGATGTTTCTGCACTTTCAGGCTGTAATAAAGGCTGTTTTCATTTCCATTACAATGCATGTCTATTTAATGGTCGCCGGGGCGGGGTGGGGCGGGGCGGGGCGGGTTGTAAAAATAGATACAGTGGTGCGGTGCGGTGCGGGGCGGGCCAAATAATTTCATAAATGCGGGACCCGCGGGTTGGAAAAAAAGCCGACCCGCGCATCACTAGTGCACGCGCAGTCAGCGAGGCTCGCGAAGAATTCCTCTTGACTCCCACTCTGCAAATTCAGGAAATTCAAACAATAATCTGGATAATATTTTAAGCGATTAACAACATTAATTTTGCTCTGGCTCACACAAACGTGCCAGAGAGGACCACAGCTGCAACGCATCCTCATTTGGATTACTTTTGGTAAGTTACTGCTTTTGACATTTTTGCAATAAATAAAGGATTGTAATTGCATGTGATTAGCGACTATAACATTTTTTAATGCTATACTGTTACTAAAATGGTTATTTTCCTGTATCCATCCATCCATCTTCTACCGCTTATCCGGGGCCGGGTCGCGGGGGCAGCAGTCTAAGCAGAGAACCCCAGACTTCCCTCTCCCTAGACACTTCCTCCAGCTCTTCTGGGGGGACACCGAGGCGTTCCCAGGCCAGCCGGGAGACATAGTCTCTCCAGCGTGTCCTAGGTCTCCCCCGGGGTCTCCTCCCAGTGGGATGTGCCCGGAACACCTTCCCGGGAAGGCGTCCAGGAGGCATCCGGAACAGATGCCCGAGCCACCTCAGCTGACCCCTCTCGATGTGGAGGAGCAGCGGCTCTACTCTGAGCTCCTCCCGGGTGACTGAGCTTCTCACCCTATCTCTAAGGGATCGCCCAGCCACCCTGCGGAGAAAGCACATTTCGGCCGCCTGTATCCGGGATCTTGTCCTTTCAGTCATGACCCAAAGCTCATGACCATAGGTGAGAGTAGGAACGTAGATTGACCGGTAAATCGAGAGCTTCGCCTTGCGGCTCAGCTCTTTCTTCACCACGACAGACCGGTAAATCGACCGCATTACTGCAGAAGCTGCACCGATCCGTCTGTCAATCTCCCGTTCCATCCTTCCCTCACTCGTGAACAAGACCCCAAGATACTTAAACTCCTCCACTTGAGGCAGGAACTCTCCACCAACCTGAAGTGGGCAAGCCACCCTTTTCCGACTGAGGACCATGGCCTCGGATTTGGAGGTGCTGATTCTCATCCCAGCCGCTTCACACTCGGCTGCAAACCGTCCCAGTGCATGCTGAAGGTCCTGGCCTGATGAGGCCAACACGACAACATCATCCGCAAAGAGCAGAGACGAAATCGTGTTGTCACCAAACCTGACCCCCTCCGGCCCCTGGCTGCGCCTAGAAATTCTGTCCATAAAAATCATGAACAGAACCGGCGACAAAGGGCAGCCCTGCCGGAGTCCAACACGCACCGGGAACAAGTCTGACTTACAGCTGGCAATACGAACCAAGCTCCTGCTCCGTTCGTACAGGGACCGGATAGCCCTTATCAAAGGGCCCCGGACCCCATACTCCCGGAGAACCCTCCACAGGCCGCCGCGAGGGACACAGTCGAATGCCTTCTCCAAATCCACAAAGCACATGTGGACTGGTTGGGCATACTCCCATGAACCCTCCAGCACCCTGTAGAGGGTATAGAGCTGGTCCAGTGTTCCACGGCCTGGACGAAAACCACACTGTTCCTCCTGAATCCGAGGTTCTACTATCGGCCGGATTCTCCTCTCCAGTACCCTGGCATAGACTTTCCCAGGGAGGCTGAGAAGTGTGATCCCCCTGTAGTTGGAACACACCCTCCGGTCCCCCTTCTTAAAAAGAGGGACCACCACCCCGTGGGACTCCAGAGGCAGCTGACAGGTACCGGCAGGCCAAGCGGACTACAGCCCGGGTGGTTGTGGAGGCAAAAACTCGGGCCTGGGAGGAGTTCGGTGAGGCCATGGAGAAGGACTATTTTCCTGTATATTTCTGTCAATTGCGTTTTATATTATTTTATATTAAAATGGGTAAGTTAAGGTTTGGGGTACGTTAAGGGGTCTAAAAATCTTATGTGCTTATTAATAAAATGACTTAAAAAAATGCATATTTACTGTAAAATGGGTAAGGGTAAGTTTGGGAGTTGGTTAAGGGGTCTAAATCACCTATATATATATATATTATATTTAAAAGATAATACATTTCTAATACAATTTTACATTTTTTAGCTAAAAATACATAGCAATTGGTAAGTTTTTCACGTTGAAATACATCCAAATTGTACATTTTATTATCAATAAAAATTTACAAAAATTTAATTTTTTGTGCTTGTAAATGTTACGTATTAATACCTACGCATTAACAATGAGACCATGCTGGAGTCGGACCATACTAACTGGCCTTAAACAGCGGGTGACACCTGGCATGCCCTGTCTGAGACGGGCTTCTGGAGAGATGCAGCTTAAGCTACCAGGCCAATAGCTGACTCGCTGCATAGAGGCCAGTGTCACTAATACATATGAAGTGTGTTTGACTCCGACAGAGCACACCTGCCGATTCCCCCGGTTCATAAGCTGGAGCTTTGTTTCATTAGCTTTTCAAAAGAAAGGCATAATTAAGCCTCTCTATTTCTGGAAGTTTTATTTCTAAAGGAGCAGTGGCTCACAAACCATTCTGTCAATCATCAACACAGTGCATTACATACCAGCAAGTAGAGTCTTTGGCTTATTGTTTTTACTTGCTGGTGCTCACTGCTTTTTTATGGATAATTTTGCACATTTGAATTGAATGTACCATAATTCAGTTTGGATAAGCATCTTCCAGATGCTAGTATAAATCTAAATGTACATGGTCCTCCAAAGCCAAACACAGCCCAGAGATAAGACTACTTCTCCCCTGTGTGTAAACCTGAATAAAGCTTAGCAATGCTGATGTGATGTCCAAACTAATCTCATTTTATTTTATAGTGTTTTTCAGCAGATGTTTGGAGAAGAGAGACTCCGCTGTTTTCACCTCTCCCATCACAGAGATGATCTTGTGTTCATCTCTGACATCGCAGCCCATCGCCTCAAACTCAGTCTTGACTTCCTCAAGTTCTTGCTACAAACTCTTCCATTCCCTCGTCATCATGCTTGTGTGAAATCTGTGTGACCAACTGAACTGTCAGTAGTGCTTTTGTAGTTTTGCTTTATTTTACGAAGAGCCAGTTATCTGCTTGCTTTACCACTATGTCACAGATCTTTAGCGTTCTGTCAAATATTTGTGTAGAATTTATCGTTGTGCATGTGATTTCCTCTGTCTGTGCTAGTTTCACAACACTCCCTCTTTCTTCACAGAGTAAAATCATTTATTAATCCTTATCACGTCCATTTAAGTAGCATCTTTTTAATATTTTGCGAAAAGCTTATTTTGTGATGATGAAGGACCATGTTTCCTTTTCCGTATTTGCTTTTCTTCTTGCGCAGATAGATCCTTTTCTTAAAGACAGATATATTTACCAGGACAGATTACAGCTTACAGGACTTTCATTTAAATTTGGACTTCACGTCTGATCTAGTCACATGTAGCCGTCAGTCGTCTGTATGCAGAAGAGAATTACGATAAGGGTTGTGTTTGAATAAAATGTTTAAAGATTATTTTAAAAAGTTTTGCCCCTTAGGCCAAGCCTTCATATCAGAACAGAGTGACTGGAAAAGAGATTTGAAGGTTTAGGGAGACAAGCAGTAACAAGGAGGTCTGTTTTACTCAAGGACGTCTACGCTTTGTGTACTGTATATGAGCATGACATCTGACATCCGCAGAAGCACTGTGTCCTGTGAATTGTGTTTAGGAGACTTTTTGGCAGTGATGAACAGCTGGTTTCAAAGGACAAGACTGTCATTACGAAATAATTTAAAGGATTTCAGTGGCATGTAAAACTGTTTAGCTGCTGCTCACTGTTAAAAAACCATGAGTGTCTCTGGTTTGGCGGATCACTCCGGGTTAATGGATGTTACAATGAGCTATGGTTCAGCCAGAAACTGTTGTTATATTACCCTGGACAGAGATGCAGCATTAGCTTTGGGCCGCTCTCTCGGTCATGCATTTTATATTAGTATTAGGAGAATGACGCGGCTTTCTGAGGACCTTTAACACCCTTCCAAAAAAAGTTTTTTTTTACTCTTTTCTGTGTCATGTTTGTTTGTTTATGTGTATGGATTGGCAATACGTATTTGTAAAATAGACATGCAAATGAAGAATTAAAAAATTAAAGAAGGGAGTGATTGCAAATAAATGATTATACACAACTGTCTTTTTGCTCATTGCATCTGCATGTCATTTCTGGAGCTCAGGGTATAAACACACTCATTTTAAGTGTGAGCATCTTAAATTTATTGAGTAGCGTAGACTAATGGACAGATGACACAGGGTTCAGACTTCATTCTTAGAAGATCTGAGCTCACAGTCGTGTTCTCCGAGCTGGATTTATCCTGCGGGAAGAAACACACTGTAGTTGCTCTGCATCTCTGGAGCATCTACAGATGGAGAAAGTATTTTTGTGGCAAATGTAAAATGTAATTTAATCAGAAAATGCCTGACTGAGCAAATACTGATGACACAAAAGTGGTGTTTGTGGTAATGAATCGTGAACAAAATGTGCTTCCATATGTTTTATCTGATTATGTGCATGCGTGTGTGAAAGCATGTGAATTTGTGATTAGCATGATACATGGACAAAATGTGACATCAACCCTAAGCAAAGAAAGTAGAAGAACAGAAGGGGATGTCAAACATATTCAACATCAAAGCTGACGGCTCTGGGTTGGAATCAAAGGTACAAGTCGAAGAGCTGATGATGTGATTAATAAAAGATTTCTGTCTGTCTCTCTGTCTGTGCAAGCTGTAGGCTTAACTTGCTGTTGCTCTATGTTTCCCTGTCTGGTTTAGGTTTGAGACATTGTTTGTGCTCTTTATTTAAAATACTGTGAAAGATTGAGGAGACGTGAAAAACTGGAGTAATATACGTCTGCTTCATCGCTGTGTGTCTTTGATTACAGAGATCTTCCTTATTTCCTGGAATTGTATGAACTATCTGAAGAGTAATTTTTCTCTGTATGTGTTTGCAGATAAATCTCTGACTGTGTCCATAACTCGACATGTTTACTGATGGTGAGGTGGAACAGGACTTTCAATACGATTTTCACCTCCCAGTTGTTGAGTGACAGCTTGGCATTTGCGTGAGGGCATTTTCACAGCTCTCGGCCACATGGCAGCATCTTTTCTGTGCTTCTCGTTCTTTAACACAAGCTGATGGGAGATTCTCTGATAGCAGCACAATCTGACTGTCGTTTGACATTTAACCGATGCCATCGAGATGGTGAAGCAATGTCTCTGTGCTCCTACAGTAAGACTGACGCATTATGAGCGGTTTTAACAGAGGATGGTGTTTCATACAGCAGGCCGTTCCCTGTTTGGACATTGGTCTGTTTGTGTTGGTCAGTATGTTAAAGTAAAATGGAAAAAGTCATCGGGAGAATCATACCCACGTTATGCTTGTTTCCTTTCAGTCATAGATTAATTTGTACAATTGTACAAGCCCTTGTGAGTATTGAGGTATGGTATATGTGAGGATTTCCAGTCAGGATTTAGACCGTATCATAGTACTGAGACTGCTCTCCTTAGAGTTACAAATGACCTGCTCTTATCATCTGATCGTGGTTGTATCTCTCTATTAGTTTTATTGGATCTTAGTGCTGCATTTGACACAATTGACCACAACATTCTTTTGCATAGACTTGAACACTTTGTTGGCATTAATGAAAGTGCATTAGCATGGTTTAAATCATACTTATATGACCGCCATCAGTTCGTAGCAGTGAATGAAGATGTATCCTATCGATCACAAGTGCAGTATGGAGTACCTCAAGGCTCAGTACTAGGGCCACTACTCTTCACACTTTATATGTTACCCTTGGGAGATATCATCAGGAAACATGGTGTTAGCTTTCACTGTTATGCTGATGATACTCAGCTCTATATTTCTTCACGGCCCGGTGAAACACACCAATTTGAAAAACTAATGGAATGCATAGTCGATATAAAATACTGGATGACGAGTAATTTTTTACTGCTAAATTCTGAAAAAAAAACAAAGGTGTTAATTATAGGACCTAAAAACTCTGCATGTAATAACCTAAAACACTGTCTAAGACTTGATGGTTGCTCTGTCAATTCTTCATCATCAGTTAGGAACCTAGGTGTGCTATTTGATCGCAATCTTTCCTTAGAAAGCCAGGTTTCTAGCATTTGTAAAACTGCATTTTTCCATCTCAAAAATATATCTAAATTACGGCCTATGCTCTCAATGTCAAATGCAGAAATGTTAATCCATGCATTTATGACCTCAAGGTTAGATTATTGTAATGCTTTATTGGGTGGTTGTTCTGCACGCTTAGTAAACAAACTACAGCTAGTCCAAAATGCAGCAGCAAGAGTTCTTACTAGAACCAGGAAGTATGACCATATTAGCTCGGTACTGTCAACACTGTACTGGCTCCCTATCAAACATCGTATAGATTTTAAAATATTGCTTATTACTTATAAAGCCAAAATCAACTGCAGGCGGCAGATCCTTTTCCTATTTGGCGCCTAAACTCTGGAATAACCTACCTAACATTGTTCGGGAGGCAGACACACTCTTGCAGTTTAAATCTAGATTAAAGACCCATCTCTTTAACCTGGCTTACACATAACATACTAATATGCTTTTAATATCCAAATCCGTTAAAGGATTTTTAGGCTGCATTAATTAGGTAAACCGGAACCGGAAACACTTCCCATAACACCCTATGTACTTGCTACATCATTAGAAGAATGGCATCTATGCTAATATTTGTCTGTTTCTCTCTTATTCCGAGGTCACCATAGCCACCAGATCCAGTCTGTATCCACATCAGAGGGTCACTGCAGTCACCCGGATCCAGTACGTATCCAGACCAGATGGTGGATCGGCACCTAGAAAGGACCTCTATTGCCCTGAAAGACAGGGGAGACCAGGACAACTAGAGCCCCAGATACAGATCCCCTGTAAAGACCTTGTCTCAGAGGAGCACCAGGACAAGACCACAGGAAACAGATGATTATTCTGCACAATCTGACTTTGCTGCAGCCTGGAATTGAACTACTGGTTTGGTCTGGTCAGAGGAGAACTGGCCCCCCAACTGAGCCTGGTTTCTCCCAAGGTTTTTTTCTCCATTCTGTCACCGATGGAGTTTCGGTTCCTTGCCGCTGTCGCCTCTGGCTTGCTTAGTTGGGGTCACTTCATCTACAGCGATATCACTGACTTGATTGCAAATAAATGCACAGACACTATTTAACTGAACAGAGATGACATCACTGAATTCAATGATGAACTGCCTTTAACTATCATTTTGCATTATTGACACACTGTCTTCCTAATGAATGTTGTTCGGTTGCTTTGATGCAATATATTTTGTTTAAAGCGCTATATAAATAAAGGTGACTTGACTTGACTTGTTATAGGAAGTGTTCCCTGTTCTGGTTGTCCTAATTAATGCAGCTTAAAAAAGCTTTAACATATTTGTATATTAGAAATTTGTTAGTGTGTTATGTGTTCGCCAGGTTAAAGAGGTCTTTAATCTAGATTTAAACTGCAAGAGTGTGTCTACTTCCCGAATAATGTTAGGTAGGTTATTCCTGAGTTTTGGCGCAAATAGGAAAATAGGAAAAGGATCTGCTGCCCGCAGTTGATTTTGAAATTCTAGGTATTATCAAATTCTGTTTTTTGAGGAGGCAGCAGATGTGGAGGCCTATAATGCTATACTGAACAATTCTGCATTTGACATTGAGAACACAGTTCGCAATTTAGATACATTTTTTAAGATGGAAAAATGCAGTTGAATGCATCAAATGCTAGAAATGCAGCTTTCTAATGAAAGATTACTATTAAATAAAAAAAGCACACCTAGGTTCCTAGCTCATGACGAACAATTGACAGAGCAGCCACCCAGTCTTAGATAGTGTTCTAGGTTATAACATGTGGAGGGTTTAGGTCCGATAGTCCTCATCCAGTTTTTTATATTGACTATGCATTCTATTCATTTTTTGGTCCCGCTTTATATTAAGTGGCCTTAACTACTATGTACTTACATCAAAAAATAAATACAATGTACTTATTGTGTTCATATTGTCTTGCAACTTTTTTTTTTGCTGCTATTGAGGTGGGAAACAGGTAAGGTTAGGGACAGATTTGGTGGTATGGGTAAGTTTAAGGGTGTGTTAAGGTGTAAGGGATGGGTCAACGTGTAATTATACATGTAATTACAGAAATTAATTACAGATGTAATTATGTGCAGATATTTTTCAAATATAAGTACAATGTAAAAACATGTATGTACACAATAAGTGCATTGTACCAAATTAATAATTAAAATTTAACTACATAGTAGTTAAGGCCACTTAATATTAAGTGGGTCCCTTTTTTTATTATTGGTATGTTTCGCAGGGCTAAAAAGTTATGTAGAGCTGAGTGTAACAGTGAAAAGCTAACACCATGTTTCCTGATGATATCTCCTTGGGGTAACATGTAAAGCATGAAAAGAAACACCCTAGTACTGAGCCTTGAGGTACTCCATACTGCACTTGTGATCGATATGATACCACTTCATTCACTGCTACGAATTGATGGCGGTCAGAAAGTATGATTTAAACCATGCTAATGCACTTCCATTAATGCCAACAAAGTTTTCTAGTCTATGCAAAAGAATGTTGTGGTCAATTGTGTCAAACGCAGCACTAAGATCTAGTGGCACTAATAGAGAGATACACCCACGATCAGATGATGTTTATTTATTAAATCAGAATAATATAGTTCATAACAATGCAATTTTGAATTGAAAAAAAAAGCTGTTCCATTCTGAAGGAAACCACAGAACATCATGGAGCTCTCAGGCACCCTTAGTGGACAAAACTAGAACTATGGCTTCCATTCTGTCAGCTAATATATAGTGTAATATGAGTAAAAATGAAATAATTCCTGTTCCTCTCATACACACACTTGTGAAATGTCACGCTTGGCCTCCCAATCAGGTGAAAATGAATTAAGAAGAGCAGCTCTCATCTGCTCAGAGACTGATAAGGAGCTTCTAGCGCCTTATTTCATTTCATCCACACACACACTTTACACACCCACACTGGGGTCACACACGCAGTTGTGATTTGAAGACCAATGTGACCCACCACACTCGACTAATATGTCCAACATTAACATGACTCTCGTCATACAGCATGTGCTGAAATGGCAAATAAGATGATGAGAGCAGCAATGGGCTATGGGAGCTCAGATAGATGCATTTAAATAAATCTGTCCAAATGTTCCCCCCAGAGAAATACTGACAAACTAATCTAACAAGACAAATGAATGAGGTCAAATATTCAAGAGAATAAGAAAAACAAAAGGGAAGGCCGAATGTGGCCTGACTCATGACTGAGTCACCCGATGCAGAGGGTCAGAACAGCCATCCAAAGCCCAGAGAAGTGACCTGGAAATACGCTAGCCAATGAAACCCAACTGAACTCAAGTTCAGGAAGCACAAATCCTAATTAAAGAGATAAATTCGGCCATTTAACATCCTAATGATGTGCCCTATATTCTTCTAGTCTGATCTCTACTAGAAGGGAAATCCAACCTCATGAGAAGAATCTCCTCCAGTCATAAGATCTTCATGTTTGTGAATCATAGAGTAAACATTTTGCATTGTGGAGTGTAATTTCACTGCCTCTAGTGCTCATGCATTAGCCCCAAATTTAATGCAAAGACAGAATATAGAGACAAATCACTGATGAAACGTGTATCTTAAAGACTACAATGACTGTGCATGGGTTTTGTTCAAATTAAATCATTCACTCTTAGCTGTTGCACTCTGGATCAGTGAGGTTTGAATGCTAATGAAGCTTTGAATAGCTGCTCTCTTGATGTCAATGAAGTAGCTTTATTGGCTGGAACAAAAAAACACGGAGGTCCAGAATCGAATTGGGTGAACTCTCGCTTAGCGCTTGCCATACACCAGTGGACATCACAGCAGTCACCAGCTCGGGGAACAGAGATATTGATCACACGGATGCTACAAATAACTTTCAAGGAGAAACAACAAACGGCAGAACATCCCAACCTACCCTGCACTCAGAACAGAAGCTGGAACATAGATCAGCCTCACATCAAACATCTCATTTCTTCATTTCATGCTCCAATTCTGATTCCATGATCTCTGATTAGAGCGGCTGAGAGTGGCTTCCTCACGGCCGGACATCAGCATCTGCTCATGTGCTCTGGAAAGCGTGCACAGCCCCACAGACGCCAGCTCCGGTTACTGCAGATCTCATTAGCATAAAGACACCTGTCAGCGTCATGAGCTCTCAGGGGCCCGTGAGCTCGAGCACTTCAGGACTTACAGTCAGCAGCTGTGCAACAGATGGCAGGTAAAACCCACTTGTGTTTCTGTGGTAACAGGATGCCAAACTGCATGACTATCAATTCAGTTAAATTCAAGTTTATTTTTATAGGGCTATTCACAATACAAATCTTTGCAAAGCAGCTTTACAGAAAATTATGTTTCAACAATATATAGTAGCTTGTCAGTGGTGACTATGTCACACTGATGTACATATGGCAGAAATGTAGGGTAAAATTCAGTTAATGATGTAATCAAACAGACGATGAACACTTTTAACAGCAATGATTATATGTTATAATTATGTTATAATAATCTTGTTATAACTATCGTCAAGTCAGTTTTATTGCCATAGGTATCGCTGGTGCCAGTTGTCTGCATGACGGCTCTGTTGGTCAGAAAACTGCAATGCTTCAGTGAGCTGGAGTACCATTACATTGAGCCGTTTGATTTCTACACAGAATTCGTCATTTTAAAGTCCCCTTGGAAGTCAGACATGCCAAACATTTAACTGAATTAAGTTATTGACACTTAAAAAAGTTAATTTAGAAACCCTTCTCGTTTTGAAGGAGAGATTGTGTTTATATCATAAGGAAACCTCTTGTGTGTTGTGAGACAGGAGGAGTGACATAAGATCAGATGTTACTTTTCGAACAATATGAAATATGAATGCTCATGACACATTACAATATCAATATAGATATAGAGCTTTTCCGTTCAGGCTGCCACTGTGATTGTGCTGTCAGGCGTCAGAGAGGCAGTTCCCTTTCAAAGAAGAATGAATGAACTATAATAACAAAGGAACTGGATTTTTGTTGACGTAACACTGAATAACATAACACTAATACATAAAAGTATTTATCAACACATACAAAATTACATGTACGTTTATTCATTTAACAGATGCTTTCATCCAAGGTGACTTAAAATGAAGACATCACCATGCTCAGTTTAAAGTATAAGTTTGATTAGTTCACACAAAATGCAGAAAAAGAGAACAAGAATAATGTAAGCAAAAGGAGTAACTGTGACAGTGGAGGTTCAAGATAGTTTAATTGTGCAGAAACAACCCAGCACTGCTCTTATGTACATCATTCATTGTTATGTTAGTTTATATATTCATTTGAATTATACAATTCAGGTGGATTATTGTGCTGTGTTTGACAGGATTAGATGAACACGCTGCTCTTGATCTTTCATTTCCATTCACGAACATCAACGACTGACTGACCTGAAACTAAGGAGGGAAAGACTGAAACAGAAAATAGAAAAACATTTAGCTCTTCAAAGAGATGTGACATTTTCCAGAGCTAGATAAGCAAAAGCCGATCTATAAACACACACGTCTCTCCCTGATGGCAGTTTTTTGCTTAAATAATGTTGTGTTGTTAACGTGAAACAATCATTCTGTAAGGAATCGAGGGAAAGTGTTGATACAGTATATTTCATCTGAGGATCTGGATGTTTTGTGTTTCATCAAGTCCTTCTCACTGTGTTTTTTCTCTGTTTACATCCACAGCAGTTGAACAGGCTAAACCTGGTTCATAGGTCTATTGAAGTGAAGTGAAGTGAAGTGAAAGTGACATTCAGCCAAGTATGGTGACCCATACTCAGAATTCATGCTCTGCATTTAACCCATCCGAAGTGCACGCACACACACACACACACACACACACACACACACACCCAGAGCAGTGGGCATCATTTATGCTGCGGCGCCCGGGGAGCAGTTGGGGGTTCGATGCCTTGCTCAAGGGCACCTAAGTCGTGTTATTGAGGGTGGAGAGAGCACTGTACATGCACTCCGGCCCGAGATTCAAACTCACAACCTTTCGATTGCGAGTCTGACTCTCTAACCATTAGGCCACGACTTCCCCAAAGAGCTAGCTCTCCCCGTCGGGGAATCGAACCCCGGTCTCACGAGCCGAAAATAGTTAAGCTTAACTTCTCTTAACTTTTCCCATTCATTCTCTATGGTAGTGCTTAACACTACGGATGCAATATATTTGTGGCCACACGTAGATTTCCTGGCGCTGTTTCGCCTCTTCCGTGGCGGGGAATTCAAACAGCAGATACTCATCTGTCAATCATTCGCTCTGAAGGAGAGGAGACGCGTTTTACGATCGGAGATTTCTTCACAAAATTGTTTTGTTTGAACAACATACGCTGCCAAACTACCTCGGCTTCATTAACTATTACATGTGTTTTTTTTTTGTTTGTATTTTATTTACCTCAGAGATCACCATACTCTCAACAAGCAGGTAAAGTGAATTCTGTGCTTCTTTTAAAAAAACTAAACAAAAAAAAAAAACTTACAATTAATTACTTATTGTATTATCATATAATCATATTTATGTGATTAATTATAGCAACTGTTTTGAATGTTATGTGATTTTCAAGACTATTTGCAAATACTCTACACCACGCAGTAAAACAAATTCTTTATGAATAATGCAACTGCTTTATTTTATTGTAATATCTTCGTTTGTAAAGAATAATGTTCATAGATGTCTTGCTATATCTAAAATATGTGTGAGCTAATGATTCTTCAGTTATTTTAACCATGTGTGCTGTTCTATAAAAACAACCTGTGTATATATATATATATATATATATATGTCAACATTTACTGTGTGGTACAATTTAAAATGACTATTTCCTGTGTTAAATTAACTTTATTCCTGTGATGCAGAGCTGAATTCTTCAGCATCATTTATACTCTTCAGTGTGTCATATGATTGATCCAGAAATCATTATTTATATGATTATTTGCTTACAAAACATTTCTTATTGTAATCAATGTTGATATTATCATTGTCACTACAATGATGAAAGCACATTATTTTCGGAAGGTTGACGTGATGCTGAAGACTGGAGTAATAATTCTGAAAATGCAGCATTTCATAACAGGAATAAATTACAATGATTAGAAAATATATTAAAATGTAAAAAAAAATTATTAAATTGTAAAAATAAAAACACACACACACGTATATATATATATATATATATCAGTCCACCATAACATCACACCAGACACTTTGACAGCGGAGGATCAAAGGTCAGAAGGGTTTCTTCCAGATGCAGGTAAATAAATAATTCATACAGGCACTTATGTGTGTAAACTGTCTGTCTCATATGTGCACACAACACCAAGACAAATATTTTAATAAAGTAATGCTGTTAATCTTCTGTAGAACACCACACCATCGGCCATAACTGTGTCCCTCGTTCAGCTCACACTGGACCCCTCAGAACGGCTGGTCTTCGTGTCGGACCATAGATGGACAGATCTGTTGAGAATTGCCCGTGAACATCTCTTGGCAACGCAACATAGGAGCAAGGATCTTCTTAAACAGGTCGATGGCTTGTTTTTTGTTGTTGTTGTTTTTCTATGTTTTCCACAACTTTAAATTGTATTATTATTAATATTATTGTAGCTGTTGTTGTTTAGTCTAAAATTTTAAATTATTTAATTTATTTCCATTTGTTAAATAAAACATCAGAAGTATTGGCCTTGTTTACACTGTACTTTAGTGTGTTAATTAATTGTATTGACTTTGTATTGTTATTTTATGTTGCTCAGTTTTGTAAACATTAAATGTTAGTAACAGCTATTTAACTGAACAGAGATGACATAACTGAATCCAATGATGAACTGCCTTTAACTATCATTTTTGCATTATTGACACTGTTTTCCTAATGAATGTTGCATTGCTTTGACGCAATGTATTTTGTTTAAAGCGCTATATAAATAAAGGTGACTTGACTTGACTTGACTTGACTTGACAGGGATGGCCGTGGAGGGGCCAAGCACCCCCCCCCCTCCACTCCCCCGGCAACAGGCCTGTTGGTAGCAATGGTTCAGGCAGTAATTTCCCCTTCCAGAAGACTTTCTGAGAGGTCAAGCTAACACCTTCCAGCATTATTGATTTCACTGACCCATCTCTGACTCTCTGACAGTAAATTGTGTCTGAGCCCATCGCTCTGTTATTGTGGCACTAAATGTTAATGGTCATCTTGTAGATACAGTATATACCTGAAACTACAGATTTTAAATCTTAGAGCTGTCACAAGCAAACAGAAGTGTTAAGACATGCTGTGTATCTGTGCGATTGGGTATAAACTGAGTTTTATGGTCTCTGTGGGTCTCAGGGAGACTGAGAGTCGTATTTTTGGTGGGAACGTTTTAAAACAAGAAACCTGTTTGAACAGTTAATGTCACTTTCATCTCAGAAGAGTGACTTATGAAGGGACTTTCCAACTAGCTTATTCACTGAAAGTCTTTACATTATTGTTTCAGATGGTAAAAAGTATGGTAATGTCTAATGATGTAAGACAAGAAAAGCCAGAAAATGGAACAATTGCCCTTCAAAAAATCTCCCAAAAAACGTCAGCAGAAAAGGTCAGAATAAATTGAGAAATTCGAATGTGTCTGTAGAGCATCTTCTGCCACATAACTTAAAACTCTGTGTCTCAGAGTCAGAAATCACACAGGGAAATCCTGCGGGGTTGGACTCACATACTGAATCAGCGTTTCTCGCTGATAATCTCTTCCTCCATCTCTCTCCTCATTCCCTGCGAGAACACAGATGCAGAAAAGCTAGTTCATGCATTCATGACCTCTAGACTGGACTATTGTAATGCACTTCTAGGTGGTTGTCCTGCTTCTTCAATAAACAAGCTACAGGTCGTCCAAAATGCAGCAGCTAGAGTCCTTACCAGGTCAAGAAAATATGATCATATTACCCCAATTTTACAGTCTCTGTACTGGCTACCTATTAAGTTCTGTATCAGTTACAAATTATCATTACTTACCTATAAGGCCCTAAATGGTTTAGCTCCTGCGTACCTAACTAGCCTTCTATCACGCTACAACCCATCAAGCTCCCTAAGGTCACAAAACGCTGGACTTTTGGTAGTTCCTAGGATAGCAAAGTCCACTAAAGTAGGTAGAGCTTTTTCACATTTGGCTCCCAAACTCTGGAATAGCCTTCCTGATAATGTTCGGGGTTCAGACACACTCTCTCTGTTTAAATCTAGATTAAAAACGCATCTCTTTCGCCAAGCATTCAAATAATGTATCTTTTAAATTGTGAGTGTAGTTGCATCTGATCAAATGCGCATTTTTATTCTTTAGCTTAGGTAAAACTAATTTTACTTGGTTGGATCAGCAGCTATGCTAATGATGTATCTTGTTTCTCTGTTTCTGCTGGATCTTCATCCCGTGGTAACTAGGATTTACACAAGCTCCAGTCTGGATCCAGAACACCTGAGAAGAGATGATGCTGACCCTCAGAGGACCCCAGATGATGCTGACCCTGAATCAACAACAGAACTAACAAGTATTGCTACAAGTGTGACTGCATCATATAATAATTATTAATTAATAATATTAATAATGTTCATCGTCTGGCAGACTACATCTTGTATTATTATTATTATTTATTTTTTCTAAAATCCTGTCAAACGTGCACAAACTACTAGCTACTACTAAATATTGTAGAAACATAATTTTCTGTAAAGTTGCTTTGTAACGATTTGTATTGTAAAAAGCGCTATTCAAATAAACTTGAATTGAATTGAACACACGAGAAATGGAGACCCAAGCAGTTCATATGGCTTGTCCCACGAGACGCTCCGTTCAGCAGGAGAGACTGATAAAAACAGACCCGAGAGCTGCATCTCTTCACTACTTCAGTGGAATATATCTCAGACCTATCACTGCACACTATCCCATCAGGCCTGAATTATTGACTGCTGATTAAAAATATATAAAGGTGGTATTTCCCACTGTAAATTCAGCCAATATAAAAGCAGAGTGAAATAGAGATACTGTTGGGTGTTAGAGTTCAGTACTAGAAGGAATGCCTTTATGTTGGGAGTAATTTAAAATTGATTTGTAATAATTTGGTGTAAATAGCAGGGTGTTTCCCCTCTGTTCAAATCACGTTCAGTTAAATCATTTACTCAACCAAATTGTTCAAAATGAGTCATTGACTATTTCCACTCAGTATTACATGCATCTCAAATGCTTCTGATGTGAACATGTGATCAGATTTTGTCATGAACCAAACGGTTCAAAAAGGGTGACCAAAAAACTGAAGGCAAGCAACTGCAATTTTGAATCCAATGTTTTGGTTCCTCCATATGTGAAAAATAATAGAATTCAGGATGAAATCAAACTTCAATTTGTCGTTTAGCTGATTATGTATTATCAACCTCCTTGTGCTTGTCCAGTGTTAGTGTAATCTCATGATAAACCTTTTGTCCATTTGTTTAGGTCTGTCACTTTCAAAATTTTAAAGGGGTCATATAATGCAATTCAAAATGTTCCTTTCTCTTTGGAGTATTACAAGCTGCTTAAAGAAGATAAAGTTGCAAAGACTAAGGTCTCAAATCCAAAGAATTATTCTCTATAAAAGTTAATACTCGTCCACACCCCCTAAAATGGCATGTTCTAACACACCCCCACATGTCTATGTCACTGTGTGGGAAGATTTGCATAATGCCACCCAAATGTTCAGGCAAAGAAAGAAGGTGTAACTTTTATTCTAACTGTAGTATTGTTGATGCCACTGCCATATCGTATAGACGCTGTGTGTTTCACTGTGAAAGTGAAACAACTTTGTTTGGCATTATCTGCTTGGTCATGCCTTGAGCTGATCCATGCTGATCACTGAGGAAATACATCAACTTCACGCTGTGGATCACAGGATCTCACCGTGGACGAAGCGGAGTCCAGCCCAGGGTCGTCACATGTGTCCTTCGTTGAATCCACCAGCCGTGCCGTACTCTAACCAGCCGGACATTCCTCACTCAAGCCCACAGTGTGACCTGCAGACTAGCCTACAATGGGTCTGTGCTCAAAGCCTGTTTCTATAAAGTGAGGCAATAACAACTTCACAAGGACAGTCTGTAAATACATTTACATATGTAAAGAATGTGTCGCTGATGATTAAAACGTGAGTTTTGAGCAGTGTAGAGTAGAGCTTGTTATTTGTCGTTTCTCCGATCTCAAATACAGACATGGTTTTATGTTTATGCAGCCCGATAAGCAATGCAATGAGTAAAAGACAATATAAGTCATTATAATCAGTAATTATGTCCCCACTGGATGCAACAATTGGCTTGTTTGTAATGAGTTTTATTGGTTTTGTCTCGTCATACCGGGACTCATGTCATCACAGTATGGTGAGAGGCATAACATTTCTGTCACATGCTTGAGGTATTCGACCAATCACAACGTTCTGGATAGCTTGCCAATCAGAGCACAACTCGCTTTTCAGAATGATGAGCTTTGTAAAAACGTATGTGTTTCAGAAAGGCGGGGCATAGAGAAGAAACAATAATGTACAGCATGTGGAAAACAATGTGTTTTTAAGCTTAAACTGCATAAACACATTGCATTACACCAAATGCACAAAATAATGTTCTTTTTAGCAACGTCATATGACCCCTTTCAAGAAAATGTGATCAAATATTAAAAATCAATAAAAATGTGTTTTAATGCCACTATTGCTGAAGATTGTCCCCAACTAGTTAATTATAGACCGATCTTGGATCTCCCTTTTCTGTCCAAGATACTAGAAAATGTGGTATCCTCACAATTAATAATAATACATTTTGATGATTTGATGAGATGATTTTTCTGCACAATCTGACTTTGCTGCAGCCTGGAATTGAACTACTGGTTTAGTCTGGTCAGAGGAGAACTGACCCCCAACTGAGCCTTTCCTTTTCTTTCCTTTCCTTTCCTTTCCTTTCCTTTCCTTTCCTTTCCTTTCCTTTCCAATCCAATAAGAACATGCTCATATGAACAATTGTGCATTTATATAATTTGTCTACACCAGAATAAAGTTACTGAAAAAATTTTTTATAAAATAAGAGATGAATCAGACATGAATATGCGTCTATAGATGTGTTATTATGGATCTGTTGTGTGGTTGGCATTACAGACATTCACAAGGTTAAATTCAAAGACGCTTCAAGCATCTCTCTTCTGTTTCTCTTTCTTACCACTGAGCTTGTTTTTAGAGGCTATGTTTAACTGCTGTATGATTCATAAGGATCAGTGGTCCATTTCAAATGGTAGAATTGGTTGCTTGACCAGGGGCTGTCTTCGTGTCATGACATGTGACATAATTTAAAATAATTTTGGGATTTATTAATCCACCCTTGAAAGATTTCTGATTGCCTCTCTTTGACCCTATTTGAGAACCACATTTTTATACCTCACTGACATGTACACTCTATTGTATGAAAAAAAAAAAGAAATAAAGAAAGAAAAAACACTCAAAGTCTCAAAATCTAAAAGCGGAACTTGTGTGATCTTGGTCATTACATTAGGACTTCAACGACTTGCATGCTCTAAACTTTTAATACTATTTTAAAAATGTACTGTTTCAGTGTTCAGTGTTAAAATGGATGCTTCATAAAAGCACTTATCAGATGAAATTGTATCAGTCTGTTGCGTTGGTCAGCAGTGTGTGTCCTTTAATCTTCATTCATTCATTCTCTAGACTTGATCTCCGTTGGGTCTTGGGTCATACTAGAGACGATCCCAGCATCTCCATTCCCCTAATCTCAGATTTCTTTGTCTCTTTGTAATATCTTGGCTATGATTTCAAAATCATGAAAGTGATTTTGAAAAAGTGAACACGGAGTGAGGAATTCTTGGAATCATCCATTGTGACTCTGTGACCTCTCAGGTTGGATGATTAAACCTGAAGCTTCTGGAGTCTGTGTTCCTCCTCAGGGCTGCTCTGTGGCCTCGGTCATGACTTTCGTTCCATGTTACTGCAATTACCTCCAGCAGAAATGACCCTCCGAGCCTCTTTGAACCACCAGGCCCTCGCTGCTCCATAATAGCCATCGGGACTTTCAAGGTTTCACTAAATTGCTTTGGTCAGTGATGTATGTGATGTTCTCGAAAACCCATCCAGGAGAAACCTGACGGTGTGTTTTAGTGCCGATTGAGAACTGTAAAGAACTCCAGCTTGAGTCGCACTGCCTCTTGAATTAATAAACGCACAGAGAGAGAGAGAGACGTGCAGATGGAGTGAAAGTGTCAAGGAGAGAGAGACGGCAGAGACGTTTCATTCCTTTCCTGAAGATACATGGTGCATTAGTGTTTCCATTTAATGTTCAATAAGAGCTCTCTAAAGGGATATTGTTCTCGTTTGCTTATTGGTCCATTCATTATTAAAGCAGATGCCTGTGTAACTTTAACATGCATCTCACCCTGGGAAAGCATATTAAAGAGAAAAAAGACAGCGAGATGAAGCGCATGTCAACACAAAGAAAGGGGTTGAAGCTCATGAACACACACACATCTTTCATATGTGCTTTCTTGATATCACAGTAAGAGACACATTTTATTTCCATGGATAAAAACTGGTGAGAAAATAGTGATAATAAAGTACAAAATACATACTAAAGATTCAATGATGAAAATCATTTTTAAAAACATTCTAGAGAAACACACACTGCACTAGCAAGTGTAAAACAAGATGGCAGAAACACTATCATATCTGTAGGCTGTGTGAGTGTGTGTTCAGTTTTATCTCCTGCCCTGCTCAGGTCACACTCTGTAAACAAAGACTGACGTTATCAAGGATTGAATGTGTGCTTGTATGTTCCTGTGGTTTTGCGTCTTTACCTTTTTTTAGTCATGAATGTCAGATACTGTGATAACAATAATTGTGTCTGTGACCTGTAAAATCTTACTTTATACTTTACTGACATCAAATACCTTGACAGAAAAAATAGCATCTTTTCTGTTTGCACACTATCTGCCCTAAATAGCTGGAAGATCAGAATTAGTAAATCCCTGATCATAAAGTGCTGAATGTCATTCCTTTAAAAGTGAGGTTTCCAGGTTTGTATGCTCTTATATTACTCTTACACCACAGACGAGGAGGATTTGCAGTAGTCCACTTTCACTTCCAGATGCCAAGGAATGTGAAGTCAAAGCAGCCGTTTTTAAATGTATGAACCACACAAATATAAAAAATATATCTATTATGTATGAATTTGCTATTTGCTAAGGCTTACATGTCAGTGCCAATATTATGCAACAAAAGAGTTTTGTGGTTTTATTTCATGGTGTGATAAGCTGCTACTAAATACTGCTTTGCAATGATTTGTATTGTAAAAAGCGTTATATTTGAGAATTGCTGGAAAATGACAGACATCAGCAAAAACGACGTGCATTCTCAGATTTGTGTTAATTCTACAATCACACTTTTCTCCAAAGGGTTTCAGACTCTGGGTTACACATCTCATTTCAGATGCAGATGATTTGATTATCAGAGTTCATTTGCTGATCACATTTTCACTTGTCACATAAAAGTCTGACATGTATTTCTCTTTTTTTTTTTTTTTTTTTAGTGTTTAAAACAATCAACCACCACAAAGAAAACCAAATGAATGAATGGGTTTTGTGAATAGTTTATAGAGCATTTCTTGACCAGTGAAGAAGCTTTTTTTAATAACTGTAGCCATTGTGTAATGGATATTTTTTTCCCTAAATTAAACACGGAGGTGTTTTCAGAGTCAGTAACTGAAAATGTGTTTACTAATGTCATTTTGCACTATTGACACACTATTTTCCTATTTAATAGAGTGCTTTGACACAATCTGTATTGTTAAAAGCGCTAGATAAATAAAGCTGACTTGGCTTGACTTGACTAGAGGTAACAGGAAGGGAGGGGATCATTTATTTGGGAGAGGTCACCAAAAAGGGAGGAACAGGAGGAATACTGGATATCCTGATGTCTAAGATCTTACCAGTTTTATCTGGCTGGATGGCACGGCAGTAATTGCCTGGGCTATTGAGACTGCAGCTAGTCTCATTTAAATGTTTTATGCTGTCCAAATATATTAGATGAATTGTGTTTCTGCACATTTATCTAAGTTTCACTGTGGTCTTTCCAGATGGTATTGTTTGTGTTATTTTTAGTCTTCCCTCTTGTTGACTTACTGATATTTATAAGTTGAGTTTTAGATAAGCTTACATATGCCTACAAGAAAATATTTTTATTCATCACATCCGTCTTCTAAATTAATTTGCTGGTTGTTGTAAATTTTAAATGATCTATTTCCCATTAACTGCATTTAACTTTCGGTATTATCTATTTTACTATATAACATACCGTAAGTTTAGTAAATACTGTAAATGCCTGAGAAATCTTTTACTCTAGTACTTTATTCATACAGGTCTTCGCCAGTAGGTGGCCATAAATCAGCGTGTTTTTATTCTATTAGCGTGTGGTTTAACGGAACCGATCCCGTCCCTTCCCGCGCACCGTACACACGCCATTCCTCTGCGCGGAATTCAAATGTTTTATGTAATCATGCGCTAGAAGAATGCATTTGATATTTGCGCTCAGAAACGCTGAAATCTAGAATGTTTTAGACTTCGCGTTTTCCCATCCCACTGCCCTGCGTCTGGCTTTCTACTGTGTAAATGATATTTACATTCATTACTAGTCATAATTCGGTTTAAATAACGTTGTGAATGGGTAGCGTGATTACTTAAAACATCATGCTCATAATATTATTAATATAAATAAGTGTGTGTTCATGAATTTGAATGTTTGCTTCAGTAACACCAGAACCGTTCCAGTTCTTCATGTAAGTCATATGTACTGTGTGACTGTATAGTAATAATTACTGTGACGTTGTCTTCAGTGATGTGTTCGAAGTATGTAACGTCACACTTGTATTTTGCAGCAGTATTTTGATGATTTGTTGATTTAAAAACGGTTCAATATGGACTGCAGGCGGAACCAGGCGGAGGATCTAAACTCTCCGTTCCGTGAGGGGCGTTTCTAGCGCGTCTTTCAGAAGAAGAGCGTCGGGATCTCCAGGATCTGTGCGTCGCGTCGCGTTGCTCTCTGCAGCTCGGCTCCGCCCGCGGCGCGGGGCGTGTCTCTGTGGGCGGGTTCCCGCGCGCTGCTGATGTGAGGACGCAGGTGACGCGGCGCTCAGCTCCCATCGGAAGACGCGCAGGACCGAGATGCGTTGCTCTCTGACGGATACTGACATTATTCCGCACTGAGATTCCAGAGAAAAGCGCAGGGATTTGGGAAGAAGGAGAGACGGAGACGCAGGGAGAGCATTGCAAAGGTAAAGAGCTGATCTCTCTCTCTCTCTCTCTCTCTCTCTCTCTCTCTCTCTCTCTCTCTCTCTCTCTCTGTGCCTTCTTGGATATTCCTGACCAGAATCATGACGATGTGCAATTTTACACAAGAGATGCTGAAGAGCGTCAGTCATATCTCCGATACGAACGCGGACCTGTGTGTGTGTGTGTGTGCGTATGCATGCATGCATGTGTGTTTGTGTGAGTGTGTGTGTGTGTGTGTGTGTGTGTGTGTGCGTATGCATGCATGCATGCGTGTGTATGTGTGTGTGTGAGTGTATGTGTGTGTGTGTGTGTGTGCGCGTATGCATGTATGTGTGTGTGTGTGTGTGTGTGTGTGTGAGTGTGAGGGTTGAAGGAGGTGATCTCATGTCAGGTTTGATCTCGTAAAGGCTCCAGTGTGTTTGGGGTCTGGAAACGATGCTGGTTAAAGCGTGAAGGGAAGTGACTGTGATTGATGAATGTTGCTGAAGAGACTCAAATGATCAGAGCATCGATCACTCATTTGACATGATATTTCAGCAGCTGCCGTAGTGTAGAGACATCTTTAAACACAGTGTTTCCATCCACAATCTCTAGACTGTTCCGTCTGAGACACACACGCATGATAGACACAAATGAACTAAGTTGTATGTGATTGTAGGCGTTAACAGTCGTTCTTATGTGGTTTCGTTCTCTCTGTGTTCACTAAAAAGGGCTGATATCAAAGGACTGGCCTGTTCTGTCTGATTTCACATTGAGTTCATGAGTTCATGTGTAGTGAGGATGAATTCAGCACACAGCTCCTCCGCTGGGGTGCGATAGACATCCTCTCAGAACAACCTGCAGAGCCACACACACACACACACACACACACACACACACACACACACACACACACACACACACACACAGAGACAGAGACAGTGACTTTATACAAAGAGAGATGGATGATGATGCTGTGCAAGATTTTGTTTCTTTCATATAGTTGGTGTGTGTGTGTGTACAGGTTTGAATTTATCTGCTCTGTACAATTCAGAAAACCCATTGTGATCATTTTCTCATTATTATAACCAAAGAGTTTCTCATTTTTCTGGGCTCTTACATCTGGGTCTGAAAATGTCCTTGTGTATATATAACCAAACCATGTCAAAATGTTACACACTGATGGTGTGTTTGGACACTGATTCTCTTGCTTTGTGGTTTCCCATGACATATTATTAGTATGCAAATGATGTATTGACTGTGTGGTTGATCAGTAGGTTATTGATGGCCGCGTTCAGAGCTGCAGTGTATGTGTGTGCGCGCGTGTGTGTGTGTGTGTGTGTTCTGTAAACGTGTGGGTGACCCCAAGATTTCTGAGGTTCAGCAGTTCCAAACACATCCGAGGAAACATTCAGCACACTGCAGTGTTACTCACAAATACAAATATTTCTAGCTTATTTTGATGTTTCTAATATGCTGCCATATATTCAGCATTTTATTATAAATTTTTTTTTCATTGTCATTTTAAACATCTCAGAGACTTTTCTTTCGCTGCTCAGTCTTCTGTCTTGAATACTGGGGCTTATAATTCACTGTTTTCTGTAAAGCTGCTTTAGAACTGAGTGTATGAAAACAAGTAAATTAAACTTGAAATAATGCTTGCACACATAATGTGGTGATGTAATTGGATTATCGCTTGTGCAAGTAAAAATGGCTGCAGTGAAGTAGAAAAGATTCACAACCTATCAGATCTCAGTAGCTCTTTTTCCAAACCAAATGCTGGTGTTAAAAGCTTTTTGCTTCTGTTTAACTAATAGTTTTTGTCCTCACAGCAGGAGAGTTTTGTATGGTTGTGAGGGAACGTTTAAGGTCTTTTCCTCTGAGGTGCTGAAGCTGGCAGACATCTGTCAGGAGTCTGAATGCATTCATGTTGGGATAAAATGCTTCTGGCTTAATTAAGATTCTGTTCTTCACTGGCCAGATCTCTGTGGGACCTTTATGTGTTTGTCAAGTCAAATTTAACGGTGAACTGTTTTTAAACATTGTCTGAAAGCAGTTTTCCAGAAAATCATGATTTTAATGATTATAATATCTTCATTCCTTAGAATAGCATTTATCAGATTAGAGATGGTTGACATTATGTTATGGCTTTAACAATCAATCAGTTGAGATTTGCTGTGATTTATCGCTCGAAGTGAGCGTGCTGTATTTGGCACGGCTGTGTTTAAACATTTCTCAGAACCTTTAACTGTTAGTTTAGTTCCTGTTAGCTCTTTGTGCTCTTTAAAGTGGGGGATCAGCTTAAAAGCTCTTTTGTCTTTGAACACTGATCCAGAGCTCAGCTGAAGGATCTGTGATGCTCCAGACGTGACCTGTTCACCTGCCATGACAGCGGCTCGACCCCGACACCCAGAGATCGCTGCCGCCTGTTAGCAGCGCCGCTAATCTGACTATAATCCCTCTCCTCTAACCAGCCACCCTGAGATCTTCATCATTTCTCTCTCTCAACGCCCTGGGTAAAGAGATCTTAAAATGAGGTAACGAGAGCATAGCGATCAGAAGTGTCTCTAAAACTAGATGAACGCTAAAGTGAGCAGATCCTCACATCATCCAGATCATCACTGATGCTGATTAGCTTTACGTGACGAGACTTCAGACACATCTGATGAGATGGTCTAGTGACGGAGGTGTGCGTTTTGAGGCTGTTTTCTTCTGTAGAGGCCTAATGTGTTTAGAGAAGATTTATACAAACATGAAAGGAAAAAGTTAAAGAATCGTTTCGCCCAGAAAGGAATGTCATAGTTTGCTCATTGATCTGACTCTCCTTGCCATCAAAATCAAAAGAAACTGGTTGAGATTATACATTTATATATTTTTATATTTATTTAATACTTTTCTGTTGCTTTTGCTTGAAAGCTTCATTGTCCATTTTCTTTTTTACTGTAATTGTTTAGAGGAGCGAGCAGTGCTATCAGTCTGTCATAGAAGAAGAAAGAAATCATAGAGGTTTGGAATGAAGCAAGGATGAGTAAATGATGACAGAATCCACAAGAGAATAACGAAGACATGGGTATATTTTGGTTCTTTGTTTTTATGGTCTTGGTTGAGCAGTTGCTGCTTAAGATTTGAAAGAAACAGAACCTTTGAATGAAATAGTGAAGAAGGGTGACTTTAATAATGGTAGCCAGAGAACTCAAATGGTTTAATTTAAGTAATCGTGCCAAGGAAGCTCAGGAAGATTGGGCTGAAATAACAGCAGCTGGATTGCTCTGAACTGCTCTTATCTCGTTTCCTGAGAGTTTCTTTCGCTTAAGAGGAATTTCACATGCTCACTGCACCTGGAGTTGAAAGTGAATTCATTCCATTTCATTTAAGCAGAATCTTAAAAACCAATCTGAACGACTGAATGAAATGATGTGGGAATTTCCCCATGTTCACAGGAGCACAGACAGTGAAGTGATTAAGATCTCCTAGACATCAGAGCGTTAGTGCATGATTTGTTCTGAACTGAACAGAACATGTAGGGTTAAAGGGTTGACTCAGCATTAACCCTGAAGAGTTGAATGAGATTGGTCTTTGTGTTGGCAGATGGTTCCTCTGGGTTTACAGTGGGATGATGTTGAAGGTTGCTGCTTTGAGTAAAGCTGAACCTCATTTTACAGGCAGTCACTGAGGTCATCTTGAGCAAAACTCTCTCTGAAGGGGTCTTAAAATGCATTTTAAGATCATTTTGCATCCTTTACCACAATCACTTCATTTCAGGCGACGTAGAGCCATATGTATTTAAGCCCGAGGCAGGAGAGAATGGCTATCTGAAATGTTATCTTTATTTAGTTATTTTATCTCTAGGCATGCTATAATGAATTTCTATTTGGGGAAAAATGGCAGGATGTTAAGATTAAAAAATATCTCAAGAAAAGAGTCATGACATCCTTGTTCATTTGTGCAGGCACATCATTAAAGGTGGCATAACACACACATTTTCACCTAATCTCATGTTAATCTTGAGTACTTATAGAGTAGTACTGCTATCTTCATATCTAAGAGCTAAAGAGTTAAAAAAAGCTAAAGAGTGCCGAACGACAACAAAACAGACATTTTTTTTTTATGCTGTTTCACTTACTGTCTGCAGTTCTGAATCTTGACTGGGATCTTTTATAGCTCGGTCTGCTCCATCTTTCAGTATCAAATGACCTGCAAATCCAGCGTCGAACTGGTCCTTGTTTATAAAACGTTCGTCAACAAACACACTTCTGAAATTCTGTTGCTGCCCTGGAAAAACAAACTGTATCCACTGTTTACATAATGCTTGGTTTCTTTAAGAACCTGAAGAGTTATATTTCCCTTACAACCAAAAACACACTTTTTTGGAGACATTCTTCCAGAGCAAGTCCCGTGCAGCGCTACTGAAGGATGAAGCGACTAATGGGCACAAGAGTCATGATCGAAAAAAACCCTCTGAAACTTTTACGAATCCGTAAGTAAGATGTTTTGGCACAGAAATGCTCTGTCATACCGTCAAATTGTTTTTTCAAACTTTGTCCATGCTTAGTATGAGAATCCAACTCTTTCGCAGTGTAAACAACTCTGAAGGCATGAAACAGCATTGTACCCCCCGCCCAGCCATGCATTTCTAATTAGTTATGGAGTTTTTGTAGGTTTGCCTTTTTTCACAGTTAATTAGGCCAAACATAAAAATAATGGTTTTTCTACGAATGATGCAGCCCTAGTTTAAGTACATGTATTAATTTAGAACTGTGTTAATCCAGATCAGTTTATGAATGTGATCTACAGTAATAAAAGAAGCAGTAAACCAGAGGAGAGACCTGCAGCACCAGTACAGCGGCAGACAGCATGGAGAAAGACTAGTTAGTTTGTGCATCTCTGCAGTGCTGCTGCTGATTCAGCGCTTCTCTTCAGTTCTCTGTGTGTAAATGTGAGTTCGCTTCACCACTCTTATCGGAACAACTCCCAGTTTCTCTCTTTCTCTTTCTCTCTCTCACACACACACACACACACACACACACACACACACACACACACACACACACACACACACAAGATTCAGGCTGGGCATCTCTGCACCTCTGGACCTCTTTCAGAGAGAGCAGGTGATTGTAAAGGATGCCTGTTTCTGTGGCACAATAGAAACTGTTGATCAAGTCTGGGATGTCCTGATCTCTGCCCGATTGATCTGTTCAGTTTGTCCATCCAGCGTTCCTTCATTACGTCTCTCTGTGACATTGACATCATTGACCCTCTCTCTTACTCTCTCTCATTTGCATTCTTTTTTCTTCTCAAATGAACATTTTTGGCATGCCAAACATTATTACCAAAGCATGTAGGCAATAGGCATCACTCAGTGCATCAGGCCACTAGTAAAATACACTCTTTTTTTTCTTATAACTAAAAAAGGACGTTTTATTGGTATCTAACTTTCTGAAGGACAAACAAGTTCAAGTGGGATCTCATGTTTTCCTAAAGTACTCAGAATTTGGGCAGGTTAGCAGGGATTTCTCTGTCACTATAGACATATAAACTCTAGTCTATAGGATAAATATTTATACATTTGGTCAGTGGTCAGTATTTTCCATCTGTAATTATTTTGTGCTGTTGTACAGTTTACAGTCTCATCTGTGCATGGCGGTATTTTCTTTCCGTTTTGGACAGACAGTGTTTTGACTGTGATCTGATGCTTTGAAAGAGAGCAGATATAAATCTGTGATCATGTAGCTGACTGTTGAGCAACCCTGAAACCCAACCATTAACAGATGACCCTTGTAGATTCCTAGAGGATCCCCTCTTGCCTGCCATTGATTCACAAGTAAATAAAAAAGTGTTTGCCTCAATATGTGCCTGATCAGAACTACTCTTCAACATTAACACTGTTTTACTGAAATCTCTTATTTTCGTTTAGTTATTTTCATTGTCTGTGGTGGAGTCGGGTGGGATTCTGTTTGTTGTAGTATTGTTGTCTTTTTGTTGTAAGATTTTACATCCAAAACTGTTCTCTTCATCCTGTGTCTTCAGAACCTGTGTGACAACCAGGGATTTAATGATTAACTGCGAGACGGTTGAAAATTGATTCAAATATGTGATGATTCAAATCGGTTGAGATGCTAAAAATTTTTTTATTCATTTAGGGGCAAGAGTTTATATGAATGTATTTCTGAGGGGAACTTACTGTCTTTATAAGAGTTTAGATGATTTGTTTTTCTTTTCATCTAGCCTCTGTATAATGCATATTACATGCATATGTGCAGTGCTGTTAAAAATAAATAAATAAATAAAAGGCAGCGCTGTTTTGTTTACAGCAGAAACCAAGAGTGGATCTGCGTCTCGTTCATGCAGATATTTTTATTTATAGTTAAAAAAACTGGAGTCAAAACATTTTGTTTTTGCTTCAAAATTCAGAAATTATACAATCTAATTTAAATTGAAAACTGCTCATATTGAATGTATGCAGCATTTTTGTTTGAATCATGATTAAATTGCAATGGCTGTCTCTAATTTTAAATGGAAAGAGCACAGACAAAGCCTTTTTTTGTTTATATGAAGTGCTATATTTTTATATTATTATAGTTATATTTCAATTTCACAAAGAAATGTGCAGCATTTTGTCAAAGCGATAATAAAAGGACACATTTAATTTCTAATTTATCTTAAATCTCATTCAAATCTCACAAAATCGTGAATAGAATCGAATCGTGAAATCAAAATCGTGTATCCAACAGTGAGTTGAGTGAATTATTACATCCCTAGTGACAGCCATTTGTTCTGATCCATCTCTTTACCTGTCTCTCTGTTTCTCTCAGAACGTGAAAGATGACATTAGATGCTGGTTTGTGTGAGTGTGTGTGTGTGTCTGTCCGTCCAGTCTTTGTTGTTCTTTTGGCTCTGAATTTCCTTTGCTCAGCATGGTTTTCTTTTCTTCTCTCACTCATTCCCATTTTCTCCATTTTAATCTCTGCTTCTATAATTAATTTGTCTCTCATACTCTAGTTTTGGCAGCTGATTCTCAGTGTTTCTTCTTTTCCTTGGTGAGGCACTATACACACATTTCAACTGCACCTGAATAGACTGACTGGCAGAAGGGGAGAGAGACAGATGAGTCTGTAGCTCTATTAGTTTCTAGCTGAATGTTAAATTATATTTATGAATGTTTCACTTCATGTACTGAAAGAGAAACAGCAGTTATCTGTGTGACAAAGACACATTCCAATTACACACTTCTAGTCTGTATGAGAATCAAGGACGTTTGCTGGTATGTTTGTGATTCTGCCACCATCTTTGTCGTGTTGTGTTTAAGAGACCAAACTGTCTGTCTGTCTCTCTCTCACTTTATTAGATCAGGTGCTTTTGTTGAAAGGTCAGGCTGCTGCTGATCTGCTGTTATTTCCTAAAAAAATCTGCTCTTCTAGACACAGATAGCTTTAGTACCATGGAAAGCTCCATTTCCCCAGATAGTTTCAGTGCCGTGTACAGCTCCAGTTCCACAAATAGTTTCAGTACCGTGGACAGCTCCAGTCCCACAGATAGTCTCGGTACCATGGGCAGCCCCAGTTTCACAGATAGTCTCGGTACCGTGGACAGCTCCAGTACCACATATAGTCTCGGTACCGTGGACAGCTCCAGTACCACATATAGTTTCAGTACCGTGGACAGCTCCAGTTCCACAGATAGTTTCAGTACCGTGGACAGCTGTAGTTCCACAGATAGTTTTAGTACCATGGGCAGCCCCAGTTCCACATATAGTTTCAGTACCGTGGACAGCTCCAGTTCCACAGATAGTTTCAGTACCGTGGACAGCTGTAGTTCCACAGATAGTTTTAGTACCATGGGCAGCCCCAGTTCCACAGATAGTTTCAGTACCGTGGACAGCTGTAGTTCCACAGATAGTTTTAGTACCATGGGCAGCCCCAGTTCCACATATGGTCTCGGTACCATGGGCATATTTATATGAATGATAAAGTGAATAAATTATTTAGTCAGTTTATCATACAACACTGATAAAAGCATATATCACCACTTTATTAGTATTTAAATAGAATTTGATTCTTGAACTTCATTCTTGAAAAGATGGCACTGTATTAAGCAGTATATGAAAGGTGTTTCTGTTGCTTATAAAATCGTTTCTGAAACATCTATGTATTTGATTGTTGCATTTAATTCACTTCATCAGTGTTAAAGTATGCAAACACCATGTGAATGTCACTAACGGGAGCTGAAAGTGTGCGCTTGATGTGTCTGTTTTCAACTCTGTCCCTGACTGCAAGTGGCTACTTTCGTTGAACGCACCTATGGTCTCAGAAGGTTTCCGAACAATGGACAGCTCCAGTCCCACAGATAAGGTGCTTTCGACTTAACACAATGCTAAGCAGGTTGATAAAATTCTGACTTGAAGCAGTGCATGCCAGTTAGAAATTCTGTCCGACTTGAGGTGGTGCCACGGGAGCATTTCGAGAGTTTCTCCAGAGTGACTGCAGGAGCGCTGATGACGACACAGCTGTTTCACGACTGGCCAGATTTACCACATGACAATGATCACGTGTGTTTTGGATTTATTCTAACTTTTTAAATTCCAATAATGGCCACAAATCTGTGTTTTTAGAAGAGTAAGATCTTTTTTACTGTAGTTGCACTGTTATATTGAGTCATATAATGTATATATACTAGGGCTGTCACTTTTGTGAAAAAAATCATTTTAAATTTTTAAGACATAAGTGTTCATTTAATCAATTGTAAAATCGATTTTTCATGTAAAAAAAAAGACGTTTCCTTTTTCAACGTCAAATAACGGACGAACATAAAGAGAGCGCTGGAAACGCACAAGTCAGCAATATTTCCTATTTAATGGCATGAAGTTTCATGCAGAATAACAAACAGCAACAGGAGTGCAACATTCTCGAAAAAATATATATGCAAAGGGGACGAAATATCCAAGATTATTTTAAATAATGATTCAATCCATTTCAAACAACTGTTCAAAAAATGAAACTTTAAATGGACTTGAGAACAGGCCATTTGTGTTTTTTATTGAACGTAACTGACACTTAGGCTAGGCGGCACTAGGCAGGTATAATGAATTGCTTAAAAAGGCTAGGGCCATTACAAATTTATTGGACAGGAAACCAAGTCGATCAACATTTTCGGGGTTCAGAGGAGAGCATTTTTTATTCACTATATTGATATGTTCAGCTGTTGAGAAGACGCGCTCCGACCACACTGATGTCCCAGTGACACTCAGGTACTTCATTGTCGGCTGCGCAAGGTGGGGGTATTACTGCCAATTTTCCACCACAAAAGCCGGTCGCTGTCAGCTTGCAATGGTCCTTTTCATAACTCAGAATCTCCTGTAACTAGATGCGCGAATGAGGCGAATTTGCATCTACCGCGCCGCGCTAAATGCCTCATTCGCACCGCGAGACCTTATTTTATTATTTTATTTTATTTTTCTGCTTGTTGGTGAGTTTTGTTAAATCTATATTTTTTAATTGTTTGATTCTTTTAAAATTAATAGTGTACATATTTGGTTAAAATCGATTACCTATTTTCATTTTCGAAACTTTTTTGGTTGGTCCGATCGATTATGCAATTGATTTTCCAGCTAAAAGTGACAGCCCTAATATATACTCCCACTTTATTAGTATTTAAATAGTGTTTGAATATGTTGAACTTTATTCTTGAAAAGATGGCGCTGTATTAAGCAGTATATGAAAAGTGTTTCTGTTGCTCATGAAATCCAGAACCAGAAAGAGCATTATTGCCAAGTATGCTTGTGCATACAAGGAATTTGTTTTAGTGACATAAGCTTTCAGTGCAAATATTGAAAAATAAATCAAAATAAATAAATTGTATGTACAGTTGCACTATAGATGGACTAGAATAGAGTGAGATGCAGGGATGTACTAGGATGGAGGTGGTAACAAGTAAATATAAGGTTATTGCACATTTTTATTGAATAATGTGGGGAACATTTAACTGTTCATGAGGTAGATTGCCTGGGGTAAGAAACTGTTCTTGTGCCTGGCTGTCCTGGTATTTGTGGCTCTGAAGCGCCGGCCAGATGGAAAAAGTTAAAAAAGGGGATAACTTAGATGTGAGGAAATCCAGATTGATTTTCTGAGGCCTTTTCTTCACTCTGAATGTATACAGTTCTTGATGTGTGCACCAATAATCCTTTCAGCAGTCTGAACTGTTCTCTGTAGTTTTCTGATGTCAGATTTGTTGTTTTGTGTGTGTGTGTGTGTCTTTGTGTGTGTGTGTTACAATTATGGGTGTGTATGTATGCTAAACGAAAGGATAAAAGTGCTCGAGGAGGATCGGGATCAGATGAGGAGTTTACTAAAGGAAGAAGGAGAATACAGACAATATATTACATTACATTCAGCATTAACATAGACATTCACATTCAGGTTACAATACAATCACGGACGAGGAGGAACTAAACAGACAGGGTATTTAAGCACACAGAAGGTGATGAGGGAACTGGAGACAGGTGGGGAATAATCAATTAACAAAACAAGAAAAGGAAGGTGACCAAATAAGGGAACAGAAAGTTCATAAATGTAACAGTTCGCCCCCTCCCGGAAAGGTGCGTCCTCACACCGCAAGAGCAATACCAGCGGAGGGAGGGAGCCCAGGATGGAGCAGCACAGCCGCAGAGCCAGGGTGACGTCGAGGATCCGGAGGGCCTAGGTGGAGCAGAAGGCTCAGGCGACCAAGGTGGAGGCGGGGTCCTGGAAGACCGCTGTGGAGCCGGAGTGACTGAGGATGAAGGTGGTACCAGAGGGAAGGAGGAGCCTGACAGAGCCGGAGGGATGGAGTGATGAGGTGAAACCAGAGGAATGGAGTCCCGAGGCGGCGGATGGTCGACGACTGACCAAGATGGAGCCGGAGGGACGAGGGAGCCCGGTGGAGCAGGTGGGATGCCAGGCCACGGTGGAGACGAGGGAGCTATGAGCCAAGGCGGAGCCGCTGAGTCGAAGGACCAAGGAGGAGTCCAGGGCTCGGAGGCTGGAGGCAGAGACAGGGCCTTAACACGCCAAGGCGGAGCTGGAGACTGGCAGTCCAGCGGCGAACCATCGCGCCCAGATGGTGCGGACTGAGGGTGAGCTGCGGGACTGACTGGCACCAGCAGAGATGACGTCGAGGAACTGGCTGGTCTAGGAGGAGGAGAGAGAGGAAGGATGGGAGGAAACACAGGAGACACAGGAAATTCAGAGCTGGGCGGAACCAGCAGAGACACAGAAAGTTCAGAGCTGGGCGGAACCAGCGGAGACACAGGAAATCCAGAGCTGGGCGGAACCAGCGGAGAAACAGAAAATTCAGGGCTGGGCGGAACCAGCGGAGAAACAGAAAATTCAGAGCTGGGCGGAACCAGCGGAGACACAGGAAATTCAGGGCTGGGGGGAACCAGCGGAAAAACAGAAAATTCAGGGCTGGGCAGAACCAGTGGAGAAACAGAAAATTCAGAGCTGGGCGGAACCAGCGGAGAAACAGAAAATTCAGAGCTGGGCGGAACCAGCGGAGAAACAGAAAATTCAGGGCTGGGCGGAACCAGCGGAGGAACAGAAAATTCAGGGCTGGACGGAACCAGCGGAAATGGA
Organism: Carassius carassius; assembly: GCF_963082965.1. Taxonomy (NCBI): domain Eukaryota; kingdom Metazoa; phylum Chordata; class Actinopteri; order Cypriniformes; family Cyprinidae; genus Carassius; species Carassius carassius. Next base: position 638,413 of record NW_026775161.1, on the reverse strand, counting down.
GCAGAGGAACTGACTGGAGGAAGTAGGAGAGGGGGACTGAGAGGGTATACAGGGGGATCAGGGCTGGACGGAACCAGTGGAGACACAGGAAAATTAGGGATTACCTCCATAGACCAGTCCATAAGGTCCATAAGTTGCTCCATATTATTTCCAGAGACCGAATACAGCTCACCCTCAGTCGCGGAAGTGTGGGCAGGGCCTTCCTCCACACCCTTGATCTCCACTAAGTCTCCCACGATGCACGGTGTTGCCGGCTCACACACCTGGTCAGTCATGCTCTCGAGGTCCTGCTTTCTGCCCGTGAATGGCTCGGGCTCTGCGGCTGCGGTGGGCTCTGGCTCCATGCGGCTTGATGGCGGCTGGCTGGTCTCTGGGTCGGGAGTGGGGCTGGAGATATTCTCTTCGGCGGTGCTGATGGTCCATGAAAATCCATTTTTCTCCAGCACCCACTCCACAAAAGTGGCGAAATCCTCTCGGGGACCGTTCACTGGTAGGCGTGCCTTACACCGCTCGCTCAGGCCGGTGTAGTAGAAATTGGAGAGCGAGCGGTCGGGGAAAAGGGTAAGGCATGCCAGATCGAGATATGAGAGTCCCTGGTATGGTCCTCCAGCGAACGGTCCAGTTGCTCCAGGCACAGGAGATGGACTGCTGGGATGGCCATTCCGGGAGAGGGAGGAAAATAAAAAACCAAAAGAAAGAAAAAACGCCGCTAAATAAACTATACTGTTAGGTCCGTGATTCTGTTACAATTATGGGTGTGTATGTATGCTAAACGAAAGGATAAAAGTGCTCGAGGAGGATCGGGATCAGATGAGGAGTTTACTAAAGGAAGAAGGAGAATACAGACAATATATTACATTACATTCAGCATTAACATAGACATTCACATTCAGGTTACAATACAATCACGGACGAGGAGGAACTAAACAGACAGGGCATTTAAGCACACAGAAGGTGATGAGGGAACTGGAGACAGGTGGGGAACAATCAATTAACAAAACAAGAAAAGGAAGGTGACCAAATAAGGGAACAAAGTTCATAAACGTAACAGTGTGTGTATATATATATATATATATATTTACAGTACAGACCAAAAGTTTGGACACACCTTCTCATTCAAAGAGTTTTCTTTATTTTCATGACTATGAAAATTGTAGGTTCACACTGAAGGCATCAAAACTATGAATTAACACATGTGGAATTATATATGGAATTATATACATAACAAAAAAGTGTGAAAAAACTGAAAATATGTCATATTCTAGGTTCTTCAAAGTAGCCACCTTTTGCTTTGATTACTGCTTTGCACACTCTTGGCATTCTCTTGATGAGCTTCAAGAGGTAGTCAATGTCACCTTTATTTATATAGCGCTTTAAACAAAATACATTGCGTCAAAGCAACTGAACAACATTCATTAGGAAAACAGTGTCAATAATGCAAAAATGATAGTTAAAGGCAGTTCATCATTGGATTCAGTTATGTCATCTCTGTTCAGTTAAATAGTGTCTGTGCATTTATTTGCAATCAAGTCAACGATATCGCTGTAGATGAAGTGTCCCCAACTAAGCAAGCCAGAGGCGACAGCGGCAAGGAACCGAAACTCCATCGGTGACAGAATGGAGAAAAAAACCTTGGGAGAAACCAGGCTCAGTTGGGGGGCCAGTTCTCCTCTGACCAGACGAAACCAGTAGTTCAATTCCAGGCTGCAGCAAAGTCAGATTGTGCAGAAGAATCATCTGTTTCCTGTGGTCTTGTCCTGGTGCTCCTCTGAGACAAGGTCTTTACAGGGGATCTGTATCTGGGGCTCTAGTTGTCCTGGTCTCCGCTGTCTTTCAGGGATGTAGAGGTCCTTTCTAGGTGCTGATCCACCATCTGGTCTGGATACGTACTGGATCCGGGTGACTGCAGTGACCCTCTGATCTGGACACAGACTGGATCTGGTGGCCACGGTGACCTCGGAACAAGAGAGAAACAGACAAATATTAGCGTAGATGCCATTCTTCTAATGATGTAGCAAGTACATAGGGTGTTATGGGAATTGTTTCCGGTTCACCTAATTAATGCAGCCTAAAAATCCTTTAACGGATTTGGATAATAAAAGCATATTAGTATGTTATGTGTATGCCAGGTTAAAGAGATGGGTCTTTAATCTAGATTTAAACTGCAAGAGTGTGTCTGCCTCCCGAACAATGTTAGGTAGGTTATTCCAGAGTTTGGGCGCCAAATAGGAAAAGGATCTGCCGCCTGCAGTTGATTTTGATATTCTAGGTATTATCAAATTGCCTGAGTTTTGAGAACGTAGCGGACGTAGAGGATTATAATGTAAAAGGAGCTCATTCAAATACTGAGGTGCTAAACCATTCAGGGCTTTATAAGTAATAAGCAATATTTTAAAATCTATGCGATGCTTGATAGGGAGCCAGTGCAGTGTTGACAGGACCGGGCTAATATGGTCATACTTCCTGGTTCTAGTAAGAACTCTTGCTGCTGCATTTTGGACTAGCTGTGGTTTGTTTACTAAGCGTGCAGAACAACCACCCAATAAAGCATTACAATAATCTAACCTTGAGGTCATAAATGCATGGATTAACATTTCTGCATTTGACATTGAGAGCATAGGCCGTAATTTAGATATATTTTTGAGATGGAAAAATGCAGTTTTACAAATGCTAGAAACGTGGCTTTCTAAGGAAAGATTGCGATCAAGTAGCACACCTAGGTTCCTAACTGATGATGAAGAATTGACAGAGCAACCATCAAGTCTTAGACAGTGTTCTAGGTTATTACAAGCAGAGTTTTTAGGTCCTATAATTAACACCTCTGTTTTTTCAGAATTTAGCAGTAAGAAATTACTCGTCATCCAGTTTTTTATATCGACTATGCAATCCATTAGTTTTTCAAATTGGTGTGTTTCACCGGGCTGCGAAGAAATATAGAGCTGAGTATCATCAGCATAACAGTGAAAGCTAACACCATGTTTCCTGATGATATCTCCCAAGGGTAACATATAAAGCGTGAAGAGTAGCGGCCCTAGTACTGAGCCTTGAGGTACTCCATACTGCACTTGTGATCGATAGGATACATCTTCATTCACTGCTACGAACTGATGGCGGTCATATAAGTACGATTTAAACCATGCTAATGCACTTCCACTGATGCCAACAAAGTATTCAAGTCTATGCAAAAGAATGTTGTGGTCAATTGTGTCAAACGCAGCACTAAGATCCAATAAAATTAATAGAGAGATACACCCACGATCAGATGATAAGAGCAGATCATTTGTAACTCTAAGAAGAGCAGTCTCAGTACTATGATACGGTCTAAATCCTGACTGGAAATCCTCACATATACCATTTTTCTCTAAGAAGGAATATAATTGTGAGGATACCACCTTTTCTAGTATCTTGGACAGAAAAGGGAGATTCGAGATTGGTCTATAATTAACTAGTTCTTTGGGGTCAAGTTGTGGTTTTTTGATGAGAGGCTTAATAACAGCCAGTTTGAAGGTTTTGGGGACATGTCCTAATGACAATGAGGAATTAATAATAGTCAGAAGAGGATCTATGACTTCTTGAAGCACCTCTTTCAGGAGCTTAGATGGTATAGGGTCTAACATACATGTTGTTGGTTTAGATGATTTAACAAGTTTATACAATTCTTCCTCTCCTATGGTAGAGAATGAGTGAAACTGTTCCTCATGGGGTCTATAGTGCACTGTCTGATGTGATACTGTAGCTGACGGCTGAATGGTTGCAATTTTATCTCTAATAGTATCGATTTTAGAAGTAAAGTAGTTCATAAAGTCATTACTGCTGTGGTGTTGGGAAATGTCACCACTTGTTGAGGCTTTATTTTTCGTTAATTTAGCCACTGTATTGAATAAATACCTGGGGTTATGTTTGTTTTCTTCTAAAAGAGAAGAAAAGTAATCGGATCTAGCAGTTTTTAATGCTTTTCTGTAGGATATGTTACTTTCCCGCCAAGCAATACGAAATACCTCTAGTTTTGTTTTCCTCCAGCTGTGCTCCATTTTTCGGGCTGCTCTCTTTAGGGTGCGAGTATGCTCATTATACCATGGTGTCAAACTGTTTTCCTTAACCTTCCTTAAGTGTACAGGAGCAACTTTATTTAAAGTGCTAGAAAAGAGAGAGTCCATAGTTTCTGTTACATCATCAAGTTGTTCTGAGGTTTTGGATATGCTAAGGAATTTGGATACATCAGGAAGATAACTTAAAAAGCAGTCTTTTGTGTTAGAAGTGATGGTTCTTCCATACTTGTAACAAGAAGTAGAATTTACAATTTTGGCTATATGAATTTTGCAAAGAACTAAATAATGATCTGAGATATCATCACTTGGCTGAATAATTTCAACACCATCAACATCAATTCCATGTGACAGTATTAAATCTAGAGTATGATTTTGACAATGAGTAGGTCCTGAAACGTGTTGTCTAACACCATTAGAGTTCAGAATGTCTATAAATGCTGATCCCAATGCATCGTTTTCATTATCAACATGGATATTAAAATCACCAACTATTAAGACTTTATCTGCAGCCAGAAATAACTCGGATGTAAAATCACCAAACTCTTTAATAAAGTCTGTATGGTGCCCTGGTGGCCTGTATACAGTAGCCAGTACAAACATAACAGGGGATTTATCATTAACATTTGTTTCTCTGGATAATGTTATATGAAGCACCATTACTTCAAACGAGTTATACTTGTAGCCTGCCCTCTGAGAAATCCTGAAAACGTTGTTATAAATTGAAGCAACACCTCCCCCTTTGCCTTTTAGACGCGGCTCATGTTTATAACAGTAATCTTGGGGGATGGACTCATTTAAAATAATGTAATCATCAGGTTTTAGCCAGGTTTCTGTCAAACAGAGTACATCTATATTATGATCAGTGATCATATTATTTACAAAAAGTGTTTTCGTAGAAAGGGATCTGATATTCAATAAGCCAAGCTTTATCATTTGTTTATCCATATTGCTTCTGTTTTTTATTTGTTGAACCTCAATTAAATTGTTAATCTTAACTTGGTTTGGACGTTTTTTGTATTTTCTAGTTCGGGGAACAGACACAGTCTCTATAGTGTGATATCTAGGTGAAAGAGTCTCTATGTGCTGAGAATTAACTGACCTCTGTGACGGGAGGTAGCTAGCAGACGGTCGGTTTAGCCAGTCTGTCTGCTTCCTGACCTGGGCCCCAGTTAGTCAAGTGTAAACACGAAGACTATTTGCCAAATTTCTAGAGAGAAGTGTGGCGCCACCCCAGGAGGGATGAAGACCATCTCTTTTAAACAGGTCAGGTCTGCCCCAAAAGCTCGTCCAATTGTCTATGAAACCTATGTTATTCTGTGGGCACCACTTAGACATCCAGCCATTGAGTGATGACAATCTGCTATGCATCTCATCACCACGGTAAGCAGGGAGGGGACCAGAGCATATTACAGTGTCTGACATCGTGCTTGCAAGTTCACACACCTCTTTAATGTTATTTTTAGTGATCTCCGACTGGCGAAGTCGAACATCATTAGCGCCGGCATGAATAACAATCTTACTGTATTTACGTTTAGCATTAGCCAGCACTTTTAAATTTGCCAAGATGTCAGGCGCTCTGGCTCCCGGTAAACATTTGACTATGGTGGCTGGTGTCTCTATATTCACGTTCCGTACAATAGAATCACCAATAACTAGAGCACTTTCATCAGTTTTCTCAGTGGGTGCATCACTGAGTGGGGAGAACCTGTTTAATGTTTTGATCGGAACAGAAGAGCGGTGTTTTGACCCACGACTACGCTGCCTCACCGTCACCCAGTTGCCCTGCTGCAAGGGCTCTGTCTCCGGAACCGAACAATGTACAGGAGTCCCTGAGCTAGACGCATCCAAAGCCATATCTAGAGCCCTAACATTCTTACTGTCCTCAATTAAAGTTTGGATGCGTGTCTCTAATTCTGAAATCTTCTCTGTCAGCCTAACTATTTCCCTGCATTTATCACATGTGAATCCCTCATCAGCGACAGAGATAGATAAACTGTACATGTGGCAAGAGGTGCAATAAACAATGATAGGAGAAGCCATTACTCACCGTGCTTGATGAAAATTCTTACTGCGGTTGTTTGATGAACTTGTGAAAAACTGGAGCGAGAGGAGAAAAGAAAACAGCGATAGGTTCGAATGAAAACGCTAATGACAAGCTAACGAGTGCTAACGCTTTGCAGGTGTACTGCACTCACGGAAATAAAATAAAAGTGAACGATCAAAGTTAATCTGATAAGATTGATCGATAATATCAGAAATATGGTGTGAATTAAGTTATATTTTACCAATTTAAAAAACAGAGAGTGATAGTAAGATAAAGATTCTAGAGAAAAAAATAAAATAAAAACAGCTACACGGAGCTACAATTTGCTACAGAAGGCCAACAGGAAGTAGAGAAAACACTGTCCAACAGCGACACCCGCAGGCAGGAGCAGGTAGTCACCTGAAATGGTCTTCCAACAGTCTTGAAGGAGTTCCCCGAGAGATGCTTAGCACTTGTTTGCCCTTTTGCCTTCTGTCTGCGGTCCAGCTCACCCCTAAACCATCTCGATTGGGTTCAGGTGCGGTGACTGTGGAGGCCAGGTCATCTGGCGCAGCACCCCATCACTCTCCTTCTTGGTCAAATAGCCCTTGATGCCTTCAGTGTGACTCTACAATTTTCATAGTCATGAAAATAAAGAAAACTCTTTGAATGAGAAGGTGTGTCCAAACTTTTGGTCTGTACTGTATATATATATATATATATATATATATATATATATATATTAGGGCTGAAACGATTCCTCGACTAACTCGAGTAACTAGATTACAAAAAATTAGAAAACGTGGAGGGAATCGCGGAATCAAGTCATAAAAAAAGAAATTTACAGTTTAACGTGGACTGGCACGGAATTTGCCAAATTTTGAATGAATTTATCAAAAAAAGGTCATTACACTTGCATCAAATCACGATATGGACTAATATCTGTAAATATTAAGCCGGAACAGTCTATTTAACTATGAATCCTGCATGTTCTGCGTGTCTCTGTTAATGAATGGAGAAGAAGCACGACTTCCTTTATTAACACAGTGAAGCGCGCGTGATGCTCGAGGTGAATTCTGCGTCTGCTGTCAAGTCAAGTCAAGTCACCTTTATTTATATAGCGCTTTAAACAAAATACATTGCGTCAAAGCAACTGAACAACATTCATTAGGAAAACAGTGTGTCAATAATGCAAAATGATAGTTAAAGGCAGTTCATCATTGCATTCAGTGATGTCATCTCTGTTCAGTTAAATAGTGTCTGTGCATTTATTTGCAATCAAGTCAACGATATCGCTGTAGATGAAGTGTCCCCAACTAAGCAAGCCAGAGGCGACAGCGGCAAGGAACCGAAACTCCATCGGTGACAGATTGGAGAAAAAAACCTTGGGAGAAACCAGGCTCAGTTGGGGGGCCAGTTCTCCTCTGACCAGACGAAACCAGTAGTTCAATTCCAGGCTGCAGCAAAGTCAGATTGTGCAGAAGAGTCATCTGTTTCCTGTGGTCTTGTCCTGGTGCTCCTCTGAGACAAGGTCTTTACAGGGGATCTGTATCTGGGGCTCTAGTTGTCCTGGTATCCACTGTCTTTCAGGGCTGTAGAGGTCCTTTCTAGGTGCTGATCCAGCATCTGGTCTGGATACGTACTTTATCCGGGTGACTGCAGTGACCCTCTGATCTGGATACAGACTGGATCTGGTGGCTACTGTGACCTAGGAATAAGAGAGAAACAGACAAATATTAGCGTAGATGCCATTCTTCTAATGATGTAGCAAGTACATAGGGTGTTATGGGAAGTGTTCCCGGTTCCGGTTTACCTACTTAATGCAGCCTAAAAATCCTTTAACGGATTTGAATATTAAAAGCATATTAGTATGTTATGTGTAAGCCAGGTTAAAGAGATGGGTCTTTAATCTAGATTTAAACTGCAAGAGTGTGTCTGCCTCCCGAACACTGTTAGTTAGGTTATTCCAGAGTTTAGGCGCCAAATAGGAAAAGGATCTGCTGCCCGCAGTTGATTTTGATATTCTATGTATGATCAAATTGCCTGAGTTTTGAGAACGTAGCGGACGTAGAGGATTATAATGTAAAAGGAGCTCATTCAAAAACTGAGGTGCAAAACCATTCAGGGCTTTATAAGTAATAAGCAATATTTTAAAATCTATACGATGCTTGATAGGGAGCCAGTGCAGTGTTGACAGGACTGGGCTAATATGGTCATACTTCCTGGTTCTAGTAAGAACTCTTGCTGCTGCATTTTAGACTAGCTGTGGTTTGTTTGCAGTTTTACAAATGCTAGAAACGTGGCTTTCTTAGGAAAGATTGCCATCAAATAGCACACCTAGGTTCCTAACTAATGAGTCTAGTGTTGATGAAACTGCAAAACAGCTTCCAAGGATTCATTTGTAATTGAGTGGATCTAATATATCTGTAATCACAAGTTGGTAATGGATTGCTATGCACAGTGTCACTATTTAAAATTACAATCACTTTATTCGCTTTAGACCAACTTACACCTTTGTGGTTTTGGGCTATTGATTTGATGTGTTTTACATTGATTGTGTATTTCTGTGTTTAGATATACAACCCGAATTCCGGAAAAGTTGGGACGTTTTTTTAAATTTTAATAAAATGAAAACTAAAGGAATTTCAAATCACATGAGCCAATATTTTATTCACAATAGAACATAGATAACGTAGCAAATGTTTAAACTGAGAAATTTTACACTTTTATCCACTTAATTAGCTCATTTAAAATTTAATGCCTGCTACAGGTCTCAAAAAAGTTGGCACGGGGGCAACAAATGGCTAAAAAAGCAAGCAGTTTTGAAAAGATTCAGCTGGGAGAACATCTAGTGATTAATTAAGTTAATTGATATCAGGTCTGTAACATGATTAGCTATAAAAGCTTTGTCTTAGAGAAGCAGAGTCTCTCAGAAGTAAAGATGGGCAGAGGCTCTCCAATCTGTGAAAGACTTTGTGGAAAACTGTGGAAAAAAATTGTGGAAAACTTTAAAAACAATGTTCCTCAACGTCAAATTGCAAAGGCTTTGCAAATCTCATCATCTACAGTGCATAACATCATCAAAATATTCAGAGAAACTGGAGAAATCTCTGTGCGTAAGGGACAAGGCCGGAGACCTTTATTGGATGCCCGTGGTCTTCGGGCTCTCAGACGACACTGCATCACTCATCGGCATGATTGTGTCAATGACATTACTAAATGGGCCCAGGAATACTTTCAGAAACCACTGTCGGTAAACACAATCCGCCGTGCCATCAGCAGATGCCAACTAAAGCTCTATCATGCAAAAAGGAAGCCATATGTGAACATGGTCCAGAAGCGCTGTCGTGTCCTGTGGGCCAAGGCTCATTTAAAATGGACTATTTCAAAGTGGAATAGTGTTTTATGGTCAGACGAGTCCAAATTTGACATTCTTGTTGGAAATCACGGACGCCGTGTCCTCCGGGCTAAAGAGGAGGGAGACCTTCCAGCATGTTATCAGCGTTCAGTTCAAAAGCCAGCATCTCTGATGGTATGGGGGTGCATAAGTGCATACGGTATGGGCACCTTGCATGTTTTGGAAGGCTCTGTGAATGCTGAAAGGTATATAAAGGTTTTAGAGCAACATATGCTTCCCTCCAAACAACGTCTATTTCAGGGAAGGCCTTGTTTATTTCAGCAGGACAATGCAAACCACATACTGCAGCTATAACAACAGCATGGCTTCGTCGTAGAAGAGTCCGGGTGCTAACCTGGCCTGCCTGCAGTCCAGATCTTTCACCTATAGAGAACATTTGGCTAATCATTAAACGAAAAATACGTCAAAGACGACCACGAACTCTTCAGCAGCTGGAAATCTATATAAGGCAAGAATGGGACCAAATTCCAACAGCAAAACTCCAGCAACTCATAGCCTCAATGCCCAGACGTCTTCAAACTGTTTTGAAAAGAAAAGGAGATGCTACACCATGGTAAACATGCCCCGTCCCAACTATTTTGAGACCTGTAGCAGAAATCAAAATTGAAATGAGCTCATTTTGTGCATAAAATTGTAAACTTTCTCAGTTTAAACATTTGCTATGTTATCTATGTTCTATTGTGAATAAAATATTGGCTCATGTGATTTGAAAGTCTTTTAGTTTTCATTTTATTAAAATTTAAAAAACGTCCCAACTTTTCCGGAATTCGGGTTGTATGTGCTTTGTTTGGTCGTTTAATTTTAAACACTAATTATATTGCTGATTATATTGACATTTATATTTTATTCATGTTAATATTTTATTCATGAATTTATGGTGTATTATGTATGTCAATGTGGCTAATATTGTTGTTTACACCATAGTCTTTCTATTTCAACAGGTTTATAACCTGCTATTTGTGGATTAATATGCTGTTTGTGGAAAATCAATCAGTTTAAAAACTGATTGGTTTTCAATCAGTTTGGTTGCTTATGATGTTCCTTATGTCACATGGGATGAAATCCTCTGCTAAACGAATAAATGAAAGCACAAGATGTACATTATTTTAAAGTCTTTGTATTGTCTGGGATTTGAACCCATGACCTTGACTGAGTTCAATGACTTGAGGAGATATGAATCAAGAAGATTTCTTGGCATTTTCATTTTGCTAACCACAGAGAAACACAGATCACATGCTCATCATCAGTCAGTGACATCACCAGATCAGCAGTTCTGTCCGACTGTCTTTGGGACAGAAGGATGATGTGTTTGCTGGAGGTTGTAATTTGATGTTTGGGGTTGTTTTTAACTCTCATCTGACAGCCTGTGATTTCAGCTCAGAATCTCATGCTGGGCTGAAAGCAGTCAGAGTCTCGTCTGCATGTGTGTAAAGATGGCGGTGTTGAGATTATTTTGCATAATACCAATGCGGACTGATTACATGTTTGGTCAAGTGTAAACAAGAAAAAAAAAGTGTGTTATGCAGAAAGTTGTGCAGTGTTGGAGTAACAGACAAACACATTATATTAACAACATCTTCATCGTCGTCATCATCATCACTGCACATCTTTTTTATCATGTGTTTGTTTTTTGTTTTTGCACACTGAAGCATGTTGAGTCTGTACCTTTCAGATTGTGTGTGTGAAATTCTCTCTGATGTGTGAGATTGACATGAGACCTAAGAGGAAAAGCAGCATATGCTGCAGCAGCACATAATGAAGCTCCCACTCTACAGAGAAGCAGAAAGATGGAGGCGCGTCTTTGTTTTTGGCATTTGGGGACAAGGTCATTTCCTCTCAGGGAGCCATGACGAACGCACACACACACAAACACACACACACACATACTGACAACATGCTGAGTCAAATGTCTTTCTTGATTAGATGTAGGTTGCAGAGTGTGTGTGTGTGTGTGTGTGTGTGTTATTATCAGTCCTGCTGTATATCTGACATTATTTTAAAAGCTGTAAACTTTCTGCTTCTGTATATTTTGTATATTCTTGTATTTATATGCACTCACAGACCTATTATGAAGTGAAAGCGAGTACATACACAAACACACAGTGTCTCACTGGACTGTTTGTGAGCTTTTTTCATTCATTTGAAGACTTTCACAGAAAGAGAGATACAGAGAGACATGACAGACCCTTACAGATTTTCTGTGGTGTATAAGTACAGATGCTGATTCACATCAGCCACAAGTCCTGTTGCAATTATTGATTAATAATCTGATCAAGGTCACTCTATCTGACCACAATTATTGGAGATGACCACATTAATTGCAGTTTTCTAAATTTAAAATTGCAATGGCAAAATGAAGTGATATGAACAAAATGGAATAAGGAAAGGAATGGACGTGACGTTTGGCCAAGCATGGTGACCCATACTTGGAATTTGTGTTCTGCATTCAACCTGTCCAAAAGCACAGACACACCAGTGAGTAGTGAACACACATACACACACCGTGTACACACCCGGAGCAGTGGGCAAACATTTTTGTTGCGGCACCCAGGGAGATGTTTTGGGTTCGGTTCTTGCTCAAGTGTCTCACCCCAGTCTTGATATTGAGGGTGGAAGAGAGCACCGACCATTCACTCATATGTATGTGTGTGTGTGTGTGTGTGTGTGTGTGAGAGAGTTAGGTCTGCAAAATGATCGTTAAACTGATAATCACGATTATTTTGATTAAAATTATAAAAACGATTATTAATAACGATTATTCTATCCTGCTGAAAAAAATAAAAAAAATAAAATTAGCTGGTTTAAGCTGGTCTCCTAGCTTGGTCAAGCTGGTTTTAGCTGGTTATTGGTCTCCCAGCCTGACCAGCTAAGGAAGTGGTCAAAACCCCTCTAAAACCAGCCTTCTGACCAGCTTTGACCAGCAAAGACCGGGCTGGATGACCAACTAAAATCTGTCAATCTGCTTAGGCTGGGTTCAGGTGTTTTTATTATTATTTTTTTTTATTCAGCAGGGAAATGCAGTAACATTCATGTGTCCTTTAACCTAACTCCACTGACTATACACTGACTTCATTTAACCAACTATGATACAAAACTACTGGTTTTGGCAGTTTTTTTTCATCTGTATGAGTGACAATCATATATAAGTGACAATTTGTTCACAAATGGGAAAAAGCCACTCAGATCGTGCAGTAAATTTGCTCAAATATTGTTAATACACACTGAAACTAACATTGCCATGCCATTTTCAACACGAAAACTGGTAAAAACTTTAGAAACTCTCAATATCAATTCCAATTTATGTTCATTTTCCCCATTGTATTGTCACAGGTAGGAAAAGCGCATTTATTCCTTGAACACAATAGATCCATTATTGAAACTCAGTGAAAGTTTGATCATGGCACATTTGGTAACACAAACACTACAAATGGTTGCTGAAAAAACTCACACTGTCTATATGACACTTTCATGTAAGCAGAATATCGCTGTGGAGAGATCACTAAACTTGTATGTTTTCATATCATCATCATCATCATCATCATCAGCGCTTGTTCCGTCATCAGTGAGAGCACGTCATCAATGAGGGTGGCCAGATTGCACAAATTAAATAAAACACCGGGCAGAAAGTGAATCCTTAAATGAGAAAAGCTGTTTTGGGGCTTAAAACTCTTAACATCTGGCAACCACAAGCATGAACGCTAGTGAAGACTCGTTAGCAATGAAAGATAGCACAAATGCCAAATAAAAAACACGTTTCAGGATAAATAACGAGCCGGACAATATCGTGACAATTATTTTTAATTAATCGAGAAAGGTGGATATCATTATCGAGATTAAAACACGATTAATTGTTCAGCCCTAGTGAAAGTATGTGTGTGTGTGTGTGTGTGTTCTGTGAGCTCTTCATCACATGGCTGCTGCTGCTGTTACTGAAGATTATGCTAAATGCTTTTCTGCTAAATGCTAAATGTTGTTTCTTCAGCATCTCATTATGTTAATGAGCTGCTGGTTTTTGGGGGTCTATGGTGTGTTCCAGCGGCCCTTCGCGACAATCACTGCCTGCGTTTGTTCTGTCAGGTGTTTTGTTTGCTGAAGTCTCTGAGCAGCTGTGGATTCACTCTCACACTCCATTAGTGATGGACGTTGACAAAAGATGTTTCAGCCTTTCGCTCTTCTTTATGTTGATCTGCATGACTCTCAGTGTTTGTCAGTTGTCAGTCGGTTAACTTCAGCTCAGGATAATGTGAAGCTTGGCTGTAACGGATCTGGTTTCGTCTGAAGCAGGATTCAGTCATGACCCTGCAGGAGGAGTTTAGCTCAATACTCAGACTCTTGGCTCGCTGACTATCTTTACCCAGCGACTCGTTTCTCCTTTGTCTCAGCCACTCAGATTGCCGCTTGTTCTTTTTTTTAATTAACATCTATGACTTCATATCCAGTGTACACTTAATTATAAGTATTAGGAGGAGTAATTATAATTATTATTTTTTTGCACATGGATAGATTTAAACGGCATGCTAGTTCAATAAGCCTTTTCAGCATTTCCTCCTGACCTCTTTTGCTTGCTAATTTCCTGTCATTGCCTTCTTGGCTTTGCTGATGTATTACCCACAGTTCATTGCACTCTGAGCCTCTGGTGCCATTTTAATGACCAAAAAAACGAATTTAGCAGAATTGACCAGCAGAAATCATGAGAAATTAGGCTTTCTCTCTGTGTGTGTGTGTGTGTTTGTATGGCCAGCTAGTAAACTGCATATATGAATCAATATTCCATTTCAATATGTAAATCCCTAACAGTGAGGATGTGTAATTTCAGGGCTGGTAATCAACAGTTTGTTCTGGCTGATAATGATGCTTATTGATTTTTTTCTTTTTTTCTTTTGGCTGGCAGGGGATTCATTGACCTTTGGCTTGAGACTTTTATTTTGTTGTTGTCACATGATGAGTTCATGAAGTCTTCCATGTGATCAGATATGCTGTAACGAATCCAGTGACCAGTCAGTTCTCTTTGTGTTTTGTTGTTTTATTAACATTAAAGGAATAGTTCACCCAAAAATATAAATTCGGTCATCTGTCTGTCCATTCTGTCATAGTGTTTTATTTTTATATAACATAATTTACTCACTCAAAAGTTGTTTAAACCTGAATGAGTTTGTTTCTTCTGCTGAACATATAAATGCTATTTTGAAGAAGGTGGAAAACCAAACAGATGCTGGTACCCAGTGACTTCTATTAATATGGTTACCCACATTCTTCAAAATATCTTCTTTTGTGTTCAGCACAAGACAGAAATTAATACAGGTTTGGGACAACATGACAGTGAGTAAATAATGACAGACATCACATTTCTCTTTAATAACAGTCTGCAGCATGTTCAGTACTGTCCCTTTAAGAGATGCATGCATCTAATATACAGACATGCATCTCTTTCTCTCAACTGTTTACGTTCACTTTACACATAACCAGCTGAGTATATATGTAAACCATTATCAAAAAAGATAACTAGTTCAGTAACCATGGGCTGTTTGACAGGCGTTTTAGTGTGTGTGCTTCAGGTGTGTACTATGCACTCAGAAAAAGCGCACATCTGAACTGAATAAAAGGTTTAACCAGCAAGGCTTTAAAGCAGATGCAAATAATGTACTTTTGTGACTGCGCATAAGTGCAGTGTCCTGTGAGAGTCACTCTACTGCTGAGTTAACAGTAACACTGATGTGAAAGCATGTGGTGTTGTACAGTATATTGAGACGGAGGCACCAGAACTGCAGCTGACCGAATGCACTGTAGCACTATACTTCAAAAGCAGATCGTGGAGACATTTTTATCATCCACGATCAAAAAACATCATATGGCACACCCCTAGGAGCCGGATATATGTATAGTAGTCTTGTGTTTATGTTTTTGAACAGAAATGCAGTGTCAGACGAGATTCTTGGGAACGTTCGTCATAGGAGTAAATGACTCTGAAGGGAACCTTTGGCTGCTCAAGGTGTTTTTCTGCCAGGAGGCTTTCCACAGATGGACCAAAACTAATTAAAATGCAATAACGCCCAATTGAATGTTGTTATATTTTGGCAGGAGTCTTTGGTAGCTGTGCAGAGCTCTCATTCACTTCTGCTCCTCTTCCTGTGATGGAGCAGAATTTAATGGCTCATTGATCAGTTTCTCTCCTTATATTAGTTCTTCATATGAGTTTGTTCTCCCACTTACTCAAGAAATGGCCATCAGTGCAACTGAGATAAATTAAATATCGTCTTAGGACATGTGATTTTGTGTCTTTGTTTCAGTGTGTGTGTGTGTGTGTGTAAAGTCAAGTCACCTTTATTTATATAGCGCTTTAAACAAAATACATTGCATCAAAGCAACTGAACAACATTCATTAGGAAAACAGTGTCAATAATGCAAAATGATAGTTAAAGGCAGTTCATCATTGGATTCAGTGATGTCATCTCTGTTCAGTTAAATAGTGTCTGTGCATTTATTTGCAATCAAGTCAACGATATCGCTGTAGATGAAGTGACCCCATTTGTAGATGAAGTGACCATTGTTGTGAAATTCTGGTAGTGTGTGATTGTCAGTCGTGTATCATGCCCAGTTTTTCATCTGTAACCTCTGACAAAGTGTATTGATGAGTAGTGTTTTAAAACCTGTTCTGGGTTTAGTTGTTGTATTCCAGCCTTCAGTATCTGATTCTGAGTTACTGTGGTGTTTGTCTTGGCTGTTGTCTGTCGGTTGGAGCATCTTAACTAACCTGTAGTCATCTGACTCACAGCCGGCCAACAGCAGTTTGACTTTTCATTTTTGCACACAACCCACACACACACACACACACACACACACACACACACAGGGCAGATCTGGACCCAGGAGTCCCGGTGTGTATTTGCCTCTGGCGATGAACTCAAGCCAGCAGCAGCGCGGCGGTCGGGTCGGGTTTCCTTCAGTAACTCCTCACCGCGGGGAACAGCAGACGAGCTGGAGCTTTATGCTTTCCTGTATTTCCTTTTCCAGAAACATAACTGCAAGAACTGTGTGATCAACACCAATGCTGCTTGAACTTTTACTATCTAGTCACAGTGATGTTGCTTTTAATTGTTTCAGTATTGCTCACATTCAGCACAAGCTCACTGATATTTCGCTAGTGCTTGTCAGGCTTTTTGCAGATTTATGGAGGGACTCTATTATTAAACACACACATAGGAAAATAATAGCATTTAGAAAGAGTTTGGAAGCCTATGTGTTGACATGTTATTATGTGGTTCAATTCAAACCTCAATTCTAAATGATTTTAGATAGTAAAACTTCTCCTGTGAGTGTAGAAATGCTTGAGCATCAATAGATGACACTCTTACACACACAAACCAAAGAGTATAGAGTGAAATATAGAGCAAATATAATATAGAGCGAAAGGGAGTGAGTGTGTGTGTGAGAGTGAGAGAATGTGAGTGTGTGTTGAATGTGTGTGTTGTGAGTTTGTGTGTTAAGTGTACAGCTTTGTCCTCTATTGTAGGAACAAAATGTTCCAAGGATATTAAAACCTGATGTGTGTGTTTGTGATGAATGTGTGTGTGTGTGTGTGCCTCTTTTATGTAACAGCGGCTGTATTTCTTGTTCTCTGACTGTTTTATGAAGTGAGGAAGCAAATAAATAAGGCCGAGTTGGCAGAGAGCGTCTGTAGGTCATTTCCTGGCTCTTACTGTGAATTGTTCTACTGTAATTTGTTCTTTTGAGATCTGTATACAACACTGCAGTATACTGAGCTGTTCATCACATACTGCTTTGCATTAATGTTCTCAGATGCTGTCTTGCCAGAGAACTTACAATTAAGAACACAAATCATGTTAATGGCAATTATCAGGACAGGTTGCTGAGAATAAAGGACATGAGCGCCGCTTTGCCTTAAAGGGACAGTTCAGCCAGAAATAAAACCGTAATTTACTCTCCCTCATGTCGTTCAGTCTTAGTTAAACCC